>NW_017387318.1:0-183723 GCF_001636725.1 Cordyceps fumosorosea ARSEF 2679 | reverse complement strand
GGGGGGGGGGGGGGGGGGGGGGCATGATGTTTTACGAAGATCCAGCAGGTTCTTGTTCGCTTGTTGGTGGCTTGGAGTCTTGGGACGCTCATGGAGAAGGGCGCCGGTCCAATGGCGTCGACCAGCGGATAAATGGCAGACAAATTGATAGACACACCAGTGACACCCATTGACGTCCCGTGGCGCAGCGTTGCACTGCATCTCGGCCTGGATACGGGTATTACAGCCGCATCCTTCACCAAGTATTCTCTTGCATGCTTTTTATACCATCATGCCGCGATGCTCGTCGGTTGCCCTGTTATCAAGCCTATTGCATCATGCTGCATCACGCGTTTGTACTTTTCATTCTGCAACTTCTCTACTGGGCGGCCGTGATGAAAATAGGACACGCCTGAGACGGCAACATTCCATGCAGTTTCCAAAGATAGCACACGCCGGCACAGGACGTCCGGGTCAAAAATCCCCAGCAAGACCGTCAGCTTACTAGTCTGCGAGCGCGGACTAGACGAGTACTAGCCATTCGCTAGTGATCAGCAGGATGAAACGGTCCGCAAAGTAAAAATATTTGCATTCCAGCGTCTACCGCGAAATGGTTAGAATTGGGCAAGTTGATTGTTTCAGTGGCGACACCCGTGGACAAGTTTTTCTACGTCGGTCGAGAGCCGGGCAGTTGGAAGGGGTGGCAGGGGGCCACAGAAAGCGGCGAACCCTTGACGCAACTGCGCCGATCTAGGCTCTGCGTCGTGACAAAACAGTGGGAAACGATGGGTAGTAACAGATGGGTAGATGCACAGCCGATAGGTCGTAGATTGGCAAGTCGATGGGGAGCATGATAACCGACCCGTGTCATCAAAGGTGGCGAAGGTAAAATCGCTTCCCAAGAGTTTTTCGTACAGCTGCAGGTGAAATTTGCTTGACCTAGAACTCGAGTGCAACACACCATAAGAGACATCCATCGGCAGTCTTTGAACCGATCATGTCGTGCTGCACCAGGAAACTCCCCCCCGGAAAGACACGAAGAGGAGATTGAGATGAGAAACCGGTAGGCGGAATCGCAGAGGCAGCCATACGGAGTTAGGAGCGCGGCAGAACAGGGTTCAAGGCTACTAGACGGACAGGGCAACTGAGACGAGAAAAAAATCTCAGTTGCAAATCCTTGTTATTACAGACTAGACAATGTCCGTCACCAAGATGGGCGCAGCACTGGGAAACGGTATGGTGGTGGGTGGCTTGGGGCTGATGGTGGATGATTGGGTGCCAGGGAAAGTCGCCACCAGCACCAGCGCGCGGAATCTAAGCAAAATAGGTGTGAGCAAGTTCAGAGACATTTGGGGGTAAGGCCCATGACCGAGAAACTGGCCCAAGACACATGGGCGTGTTGATGAGGGCAGAGTGAATGTCTCGCTGCCTTGTGTCTGTGTGTGTGCAGCTTTGTGTGGGCATGGGCTGCCAAGACGTCGCAGAATGCATGCATTCCAAGTGTGGTGGGTTTTTTCTAAAGAAAGAGAAGAAGAAGAAGTAGAGGAAGAAAGCTACTGATAATCTTGCTTTTGGAGCCGGTGGGTCAACAAGTCAGTCACTCGTGTTTCCATGAGCGTCGTTCGTTGCTCGGTCACACACAGCGATGGGTTTGGTGATGATGGGTGTTCGCCGGAGAGCGGAAGGGAGGAGGCAGCTCGCGCGGCGAGGCGAGGCGAGGCCACAGCAGCAGATGGATCCGTGCATGCATGCAGATATCAAGCCACGGGGCGAAATTGGAACAAACAAGAAGAAGAAGCAAAAGTAAACGCAACGGACAATAGGATACTGGTGCGTGTTTCGTTGCCATGCGCCATGCATGTACCTTGATGTATGGCGAAGACACTCATATGTACAGCTTTGCATGACGAGGCAGAGACCAGGCGACTCTGTCTGCATGCACAGGACACCACACGGTCCCCAAGCGAGTAGGCAGAGGGGAGATTTGAGCATTGAAAAAAAGAAAGGAAATTTTTTTTCAACATTGAACAAGAAAGCCAATACGGATACGTGTTTGGAATTTGCATTGCACAAGTCCCAGTCACAGCCATCATGCCATGAGCAAACGCTCCCGCCGATGCCGGGGTGGTGCGGCGACCGGACGGGCGGTTGACAGGTGGCGCCATAGCCGGGAATTTTAGGTATATGCCTTGCCATTTCCTCGCGGCATAGGTACATGGGTGATGGACGGGTGGAATTGCGAATCCGTTTCAGCATACGAAAACAGCTCCGTGGACAAGGAATTGCACCATGTTGCAGTCATCACCTCACACTGGGTCGCCATGGCAGGACGTCGATTACGCCTGCAACTCGCCATGCGGCGCAAGGGAAGGGAGGGGTACCTACTGCATGCCTAGCACCTCAGTGCAGAGCCAAGTCACGAGTCCGTACCAGCTGGCGCTAAAGTTTGGCAGGCTTGCGTGTTTTGCCCACCAAAACACACCACTGAGCGAGAAAATGTCGTCAAGGAGGGTTTGCGTGAACAGCGCAATTTTTTTTTTCTCGCTCTATTTTTTTTTCTGGCATAATTTTGTCCCATTCCAAATTCGTCTACATCATGCGGTTTCTTCCATCTTGGGGCTGGCTGTACTGCCTGGAAAGGAGTAGTCCAGACACCACAGCCGGCCTCGCCGCAGGAGTTGTGAACCAGTTGACTGGGAAAATTTTTGTGCAAGAACGCTTTTGCCAACTGCATAATTCTAGAGCTGGACCCAAGCGCATAGCTCACACCCTGCACCCCCCTCCCCCAGCGATCTACTGCCCACCCCACAGAGAGCCACGCCCCCTGGTTGGCCAGACTGTGTTCTGCTGGGCTGCTGGCAGGGCATGCTGCTTGTGGGCCCCCGTGGTTTTATTTTTATTTCTATTTTAGCCCAGCTTGGCTCTATTTTTTATTTATTTCTTTAATTGAATTATTCCCTTTTTTTCCTTGTCTCCACTGCGGTGCCCCACCCCTGCCACAGCGCTACCTCTTTGGCCTGGCGTTTGCTAGCGCTGTCACCATCACTGCCTCATCCGTACTAACGCTTTCTCCCGTGCTGCCTGGCGATTATTTCTTGCTGAGGAAAAAAATTCGTTGTACCCAGCGCATGACGGGAGGCAGGTACGCAACTCCAAAGGAGCGCTAAAACCTTGTCGTCCTAGGCCACATCCTGACCACCCAAGGAGGGACCCGCAAGCCCGCAGCCCACTTCCCATGCCCACTTGCTTGTACCACCACGAGCACGCACTGCCAGCTGCCACAGCCAGCCAGACAGACCTCACACTACTTTAACATGCCACTGCCCTCCTCTTCTTGCATCCTCGATCCTCTCCCCATCGACCTCTTCTTCCTTCATCAGCAACAACAACTTGAACACTTTTTCCTCCCTCAGCTTTTCCTTTCCTTTCCTTCCTTACAATCAACCTACACAAGAAGGTTGCACCGCTTGCTCCTTGTCTTGCTATAAGCTTTGCTGCCAGCTCTTCCGCCTACCAACCTCGACAGCATCTCGACTGCCACCACAACCGTTTTTTGTCTTGGCCGGTCGACAGACATTGTCAACGTCATTGGCAACGTCCCTCTTTACAACTACATCTCGCACACATACACACTCAACTACACATCACCACCACCACATCCGTCATCATGAGCCTCGATCTCTGGACCCACCAGTACTGCCTGGCCTGCGACAAGCAGGTTCACGACGCCGATGCCTACTGCTCCGAGTCCTGCCGCCTCGCCGACTTTGAGAAGTCGCCCTCATCACCGTCCTCCCAGGCCAGCTCTCCTGGCTTCGCTCCCTCCTCCGGCCCTTGGTCGACAGCTTCGTCAGCTCCTTCGAGCAGCGGCCGCTACACCTCCCGCGGCGCCTCCAAGTTCTACCTCTCTCCTGCCTACGACTTCAGCAACGCCCAGCCATACGGCACGACACCCACGGCCAAGCCGCTGCTTGGGTACTACTCAGGACTTCGCTCTGACCGCTTGCCCGCCCAGCCGTCGTCTCTTCCCATCCGCCAGCTGACGCCCTCGAGCTCGCACAGCAGCCTCTGCTCCATGCAAAGCAACGCCTCGGACGCCTCCCGACTGTCTGACGGTGTCAAGAAGGAGCTTCAGGCGTATGCCGTCTCCTTTGAACAGGTCCGCCTGCAACGAAGACGATCTCAGTAAAAAGGCATTGTTCCACTACTGTACACCACTGGACCGTTGTCCACCAACTACCGACACGATACAATACCACACCACATAACCTCACGCCATACCCTACTCACTCTCATCAACTACATCACAAAATCGACAACCACAACTACAATCCCGACTCTTTTCCACACTGTTTTCCTAGCGACCAATTTGTTGTACCAAGACGGGCATTACAACGGCGTCCTGCATACCAAGAAAAAAAGCAAAATCATGTTGTTCATTATAATATCCTATTTGACATTTCTATTTCTTTTGTCGGGGGCAATCACCGATGGACGTGTGTCTGAGAGAAACTCGGCAGCGTCGAACGGTATCTGGAGTTTACTTGGGGGGTCTTTTTGTTTTATTGACTGGAGCAGCATTACCCCCAGGGGTTCATTCTGTGCATCAGGCATACAGGAGGAGTTGACAGACACTTGTTCAGCAGCACATGGCGGGTGTTTTACTATTATGAAATTGGGCAGGCTACTCCCCGGCGCGGGAAGTGCTTCTTTATGAAAACTAGCAGAGAATGAATGGAACACACGCAAGCAGCATTTTTGCTCGCTCTGATGACTACATACTTTGTTGATTGCAATATCTGTGAAAACTTTTATCCTTGATTGTCTGGGTATGAGACATTGTATGCATTAAAAGTTGTGCTGACAGGTACTGTCAGAGAAGGGCGTGGAATGATGACTGTGACGAGGCGGGGCCGTTACTGGATCTCGATGCACTGGACAAGATTGCGGGAGCAAGGGTTCACATTAGAAAAATTTTCCCTTTCAAGGGGGATCGCCATGAGGAAAGAATGGGCATTGGCAGCCTCAAACAAGATTACACTAGACAACGACAAGTCGAAAACATTTTTTCTTACGTTGCAGAGGCAAAAAGATGACCGGGTAACACAAATGTGGTGGCGCCCGATGTGAATTTCCTGTTCTGGAAGTCTGCTGTCGATGCACAGTGGCTTGTGTGTGGCACCACAAGAAATCACGGCCAGTGTGCATAGCCGGTGAGCATGGGTTCAGTCAGGGATCAGTGCTGTCAGATTACATGATGAAGGGTCTTTTTTTTTTTATTCAATTGATATTACGAGTCCTTCATGGAGGGAAGAGAAAAAAGAAAGGTAGGAAACAATTTGGAAGAAATTTATTGCTCGTGTTTGGGCAGCGTCGCATTCCAAGCGTGCGGCATCGCGTCATTCGACCCCGTCCTCGTAGCATCTCACCTCGAGTGTCTGCGATGTTGGATCCATACACGTGTACGGTTTGTGGAGGAGAGCCTCTTTTTTTTCTACTCTGTCACTTTTTGCTGCTGAACATTATTATTCGTCTACTATTGATGCAGTGAGGCCGCCTCCCCCCAGTGGTGACGAATAAGAAGTAGCGTAAGCTGTAGGGCGCAAGACACTGCCCTGTAGCATGATTGTTCTCTTGAAACGTGCAATGCGTTGATAAACAGAATTAAAAGAAAAAAAAAAGAAATAATAACTAGGGAAGGAATTCCTAGTTGGAAGAACGAAAAGCATGGACCAGCAAGGTTTGTCTCTCACTCTCAGCCATGGATATCCGCATCTGTCCGGCTCTTATCCCGTCGGCCGAAACACTCGGCTCTGCTGACTGGTCGCGTGTAAACTGTAAAAGGGAAGGGGGTTTAATTGCGCTACAGCGTGAAAAAAAAAAAAAAACTCAATTTGTTCAGGAGGGAGTGAAAAATTTCATCCCTTGGAATTCCAAGTTGGTCCTGGCACGCACGGCCAATGCGCCATCGTCGTTCAGCTCCAACGCAAGAAAAACTCGTTCTAGGCATCAAAGGAGGCCAGACCAGCCAGACCAGCCAGACCATGCCATGGCGTCCGGCCTAGTCCGTGGGGGGGCGTGTCCAAGTGCCAGGGAAGAAAAAAGATACACCAAAATTTTAAACTTGAGCTAAGAAATGCCAGACGGGTGGGATGGGGGGACGGTATAAAATTAAAAATAAATTCAAAATCGAACGAGGGATAGATTTTGCGGGATTGTAGATTTGGCCCGTTTGGCCTAGACCGTAACAGGCCTCTAGACCTAGAGTTTGTTAGAGGAGGAGAAAATTTTCACTGGGGGCCAAAGTAAAACTTGGCGGGGATGAGGGATGGGATGGGATGAGCGACGGACGGACGGACGGGCGGGTGCGAGTACCGAGCGGGAAAGAGAATGGGACGGACGCTAGATTGAAAAGGAGAGATGATAGATTTCAGTTGGAAAGAAAAAAAAAACAATGGCTTAATAAAACAGAAAATGAGGCAAATTGCGACTGGGACCATCCATACCGAGGCCAGCACTAACACTGGCGACCTGCCGCAGTCTTGCCGAAGCCAGGAGGATGCATACAAAACGTTGGGCTTCCGTCGCAACGGGCCATACATACGTTACTCAGCATGCAGCTAAGAGAACGTTGCTTACGTGTGTAGGTAGGCACATTCGGGTCGGGTTGCAGAGTAACGTGTAATATGCAGCCCGTCAAAGGTTGAACCAGTGTGAGCCCGAGGCTTCGACGCATCGCAGCCCAATGCTCAGGGAAGTTCTAGTAACGCAGCGACGTTGTTCGGGTCCGTACAGAGGTCCGCGAGGCGTGACTTGATGACCAGAACTGCAGTGCGATTCGTCCAATTTCGCTGCTCTCCTCGCGTCCCCTTGAAGTTTCTTTGGGACCCTGCATAGCCGTCCTCTCACGTCCCCCAACTCTCCCTTGCAGTTGGCTCCGTGCCGGTTAATGTCCAATCCGTCCCGCATCCACGTATTATCCTCCTTGACGAGTGATTTATTTCTATTATTTGGTTCTTTTATTAGAATCTCGTACATAACCATGCTACTTTTTGTAAAATAAAAAAAATGAATTGTAAAAAAGAGAAAAAACAACACCCAATTTTCCAGGATAACCGTCGCAATTGCACAGCAAGATGGGCCTTGCATCAGGTCTCTCTCCCTACCTGCACTGCGACGATGGCTCTGTGGCAACACTTCAACGTCACCATGACACGAGGTTTCTCAAACAGCGGGGAAAAAAAAACAAAACGTGCTCACGACGAAACCCCCAATTGTCTTTACGCAAATCTTCTAATGACCCTCATGATAGGCTGGTCTGGACAAAAAGGCGGCCCCCCGAAACAGATCTGACCCTCCGCCCCTCCGATCTAGACTCTTCGCTCGCGAGTCCAACACGGCTCGACCGTTACGCAAAAGACTGCGGCGTGTTTATTACGGTGGGTGAAACGGATGCGTTGTCCGTTGCGTGTTATTGCGGCATTAACAGAATTCCTTGGGGGCGGACGAATCGGACGGCGAGATCAGCGTTGATTATTCCCTGCTCTACATACGTGTTATATGTGGCTGAAACGAGGTGACTTGTACAACAAGTGGACAGCCAACAAGCAGGCGGCTTGGCCCGGCATATCACGTTGGCTATGAACTTTTTAGGTTTCTGGGTAAAGTTGGAAGAGCATAAAGGCATGAACATGCGGCCCCTTTCATTTGCGACGTTCTCGACTTTTCCTTTGCACGTTCGTACCTGGCTACTAAGGCAAGGGGACACGCGAGCTAGTAGGTCAGGACCCTTGGTCTAACTAGGCAGCAGCTTTTTGTTCCTTGCAACAAGTTTACGCCTATTCTCCCACGCAATAATATCGAAGCGGGAGGGATGGCGGCGGCACGGCCAACCCCTGCAAGGCGGTAAGAAGGGAAATTCTTGCGGGATCGGATCTAGTGGGCGCTAGCTAGACTTGGCCAGGGTTAGGGAAAAAGAATTTTCTTCAAAAAAGGGATGGAGACGGGGTAAGATGAGCGCGTGTACCGGGACGCCAGGCGCGGGAAAGCATTCGTTGTAGATTAATTAAAGCCATGTCTTTGTGCTGAACACGTGGTGGATAACTGCAACTGGCTGTGGTGACATTTCTAGGGATGAAGACATTTCCTTTGTAGACCATTTTTTTTTCTTCTTTTTTTTTCCCCCTTTGCCCCCAACAAGGGCAGGATGAACCTCTCCTCCCTGCTATTCCGCCCGGGTTCCGAGGTTCCCGTTCTGATACAGGGCACGCATTCCCTAGTATGCTGCTAGCTTGGGGGCCGGCCTTGTTTCATTCTTAAAGAGGAAAAATCTCGGTAATAATGCAGAGTCGCATGAAGCTGAAAAGAATAGCTGCTGCCTGCTAACGCCTAGTGGTCGAGTCAAAGCAAAACGCTGGTGCCTTGGCTTGGACTAGGGCTGTTGGTGGTCCTGGGCCGAACCCGAACGGGCCGCCGATCCTTGTGAGATGGTGTAGATCGAGGAACTTGATGGAATCTGCTGCCGCCGCGCTTAACACATTTCCAAATGATGCGCGTTGCGCTTTTGAGATCTATATTCAGAGCCCGACATACGGTGACGGAGAGTACATCGAATACCCAGCCTGGAGAGAGCTGCTATGCAGGTGTTGCAAATCCCCCTCTCCACAGAACAAGCCAGCAGATCGTCACGGCCGCACACCGCGGGTGCTCGTCGAACACCATCAACCAAAACGTACGTCGTCAACTAGGTCACGCAGCCTTATTCTGCAACTCAGTTCGTAATTTGAATTCTGGTATTGTATGCATTATTCAAACAAGAATTTTTCCGGCAGTTCATTTTCCTCTCAGCTGCCGGGCAACAAACAAGTGTGTCCCGTTGTCCATCATTAAGCCCAGGTATGTATATGCGTCAGCCTGCTTCAATCCGATCATCACGAATACGTGAACATTGTCTTCGTTTCGTCCCTTTCGTTATTAAGGATAGTCTGTAAATCCGGCCGACGGCCCATCCCGACTTATCATGTAGCCAAACCGCTCCGGCTGCTGCTTCACCAGCGCCGGCATGTCCTTGTTCGCGTCAATCCTCGTAAACGTGTCCTGCTCTCGTTCCCACACGTCCTTGCCCTCGCGCACCGCGTTCGCAATCCTATCCCTATTACGGTACTCCTCATCGTTCATCCACACGTGGGAGAAGCTGGCAACCTTGTTGAGGAACTGCGCAATCGTAGGGAAGCAGCTGCTGCAGTGCCACGCCGCGTTGGCCAGGGTGCCCTTCTCCCTACCGCGGGTCGGGCGAAACCCGCCGTCGCCGTTGCGTAGGTTGGTCGGTTTCAGCGTCCGCCAGCCCTGGTAGTAGGTCGCCTGTGGGTGCGGCCATTCCGGCCCGTCGTGCAGGAACTGGAATGAGTAGTAGTAAAATTTAGACCCGAGGGTCAGGCGGCGCGGGTAGTTGCAGGACCGTAGGACGAGGAGCGACTCTGCTCGCGGGATTTCATCAACATCGGCAACGACCATGACGTCGCCCTTGGCCGGCGCCTGGTGGCCCGTTAGCCCCGGCATGACCTGCGAGTACATGGCGTCTCGCTGCAAGTCTTCGTAGTCCCAGGCGCGGTGTGGGTTAAAAGATCGCGGAAACGTTAATTCGTGGTAAATCATCTTGTCGTGGAAGCGTTTAAACCTGGCCCAGTTGTTCTTAATGACGAGCGGCTTCTTATCGCCCTGGAACGTCTTAGGTGACTCGACGATGATAAAGTAGTCGACGTACTTATACAGCGTGTCGAGCCGTATCTCAAGAAAGTCGAGCTCCGAATTGACCATGACGAGATCATACACCTTGCGTTCGTTTGTGGAGCTGAGCGGCTTAAACACGGAATAGCCATGCGCGGCGCAGAAATCGCGTGCCTCCTGCGACGCGTAGTATTGGGCATGCTGTTTGCTTCGCTCTGGAAACGAGGCCTGGAGGAAGTCGAGCGGCGGTAGCGACACGGTGGTGCGAATCTCGTGCAGGCCGCGGCTGTAGGGGTCAGGACTCAGCAGCGTCAGCCAGATGAAGGCGAGGAAGACGAGGCCGAGAATGAGTCTGCCCGTTGATCTGGTCGCCATCTTGGCTGCTGTGAGGAAAGAGAGACCAACCAAATGAAGAAAGGAGATCAGGCTGCGGCCTGTCAATTGCATCACAGTGCTTACATACATAGCAACGTTTCTCAGCTCCCCTGCTAGCGTCACGTGTCAGGCCGCATGCTGACGACGCGGCGGTACGTTGCACAAAAAATAGTCACTGCTTTTACAAGGCTTTCGTCGTCCGTTTTTCTCTCCTGTCTTGCAGATATCAATGCCGGCTGTGCACTACCCGTTGAAAGTTGTTTAACCACGACACATAGCTCTTGTACCAGCACAGCATTGCCCGATTCGCTTATCGCCTAGGCGGGCACTACAGCACTTGGCACCATCAGCCAGCGAGCCATCCCCCCTTCAGAGCTCGCCCTACCGCGTTACCGGATCCACCCAGCCCCGTCGTTAGCACGCTGGCCAAGATCTGTCAGCCAGGGGAAATAAGCCCAGGAAATAAGCTAATTAGCTTAGGAGATCAGACGTTTAGTCAAATACAACCTCAAAAAGAAGAAGTCTCAGCGGAAATCTCCAAGCAACAATACATGTCCTGGAGGTTTTTTTTTTTTGGAAAGGTATCGATGGAGTGACTCTATGCGTCACGGCTAGCCTGGTCGTGCATGGTCCGCTAGCAAGATTCCATCCTACAGCCCGATGCCGTGCAGGTCGGGACGTGGGCGCGGAAAAAAAAGCAGATATATGCCGGAAGAAAATCATGAAAATAACATGACCTCCAAAAACGCGAAAATAAACGAAGAAGGCACCGTTGCCGAGACTGCAGCCAGCCACCCATTACGCTAACAGTAAGTTCCCCAAGCAGCTTCACCGAGCGTCATGCATCGGCCCTCAATTCCGCACCATAATGCCTTTCTTTGATGTCATTGTCAGGGAATGTGCTGACACACTGCATTATGGCTGAAAGTTTTACGTCAACAGATTGTGCGCCAGGAGCAAACGAGCAACACGGCACGGGGCTTACCGCCGCCCTTCGGATCCATATCCGACGGCCCGAGACGTTCCCAAACGCGGGGTGAGACCGACCGATGTCATAATGCAAGGTCAGCTACAGCCTGATCAATTCTCTGTTTGATGACATGTGTGTTGTGTGATGGTGGAACGTTGCTCATTACTCTGTTAGGAATGAGAGAGCAATGACATTGAACGAGAAGGGAAGGTTGATGTCCTGGCGAGGAGCTATGATCAGAAAGACAGTATGAGTTCAAATTGACATTTGAAATAATTCTATAATGTAAAGAAAGGGCGACCTCGTTAATATCCATTGCCACTGGCCAGAGACCGGATCCAGCTGATGCCTCGCAATAAGGAGACAGACTCTGCCATGGCATCTCAAGCCTAGCACAACAGCTCCTAGCCACGCATGTTTTGACACTACAACCTATTCTATCGAAGGATTCAACTTACAAGAAGTCCCTGTGAGACATGCTGCAAGCCACACCGAAATGACTGAGGTTGAGCCTGATTTCCTTGTGATTTGCTACAACATGAGTCCGTCAGCTACCGGATCAAAGTATAAAGCCACAACATTGCCCGTCACATTTTGAGAATAACAAAGCAACAGCATCTTCTTCTTCAAATTCAAATCAAGAGCGCGCAAAATGATGACAAACTTCATTGCAGTAGCTACCCTGGTCTTTGCCGCCATCTCCGGTGTTGCGGCGAGCCCCTCTGACCTCCCCATGGGTGTCGAAGTCACCGAACGCGATGGCATGACCTTTGTCCGCGAAGTCGTACGTCAATCTACCAAAAATTCACTCCCCAATTTTGAAAGCAGGGGCGCGAGGAAACTAAAGTGATTGTTTCAAGGCACACGAGCAGCTCGGCGTGGAGAAGCGATGCCGCGAGTGCGTCCACCTCGGCGGCCGCTGCACCATCGGCGACGGGAGCTGCTACGCCCGCGAGCATGGCAGCTGCACCTGGTGCGGAAATAACTGCAAGTCCATCTGCGTACCCGACGGGGAGACCTGCCAGCAGTGGTGCCTCTGAGAAGGCATACGGCACAGTCAAGGTCGTGGTCCCGGTACCAGGGCCTGCTGGAAGTGCCTATGGGCTGCTGCGCTTATATGGAGACGCAGACGAATTGTGTAAATACAATATGCAATATGAACAGTCTTTTCTACAAATTGATATATGAACCTCGTTGGATTCCTCGTTTGTGATGTATGTATTGTCATGACGGCAACATGTCTATGCCATGTCCCATGTCAGAGGCAGCGTAGCAGCAGCCAACCCACGCCCTGGACGATTTTCATGGTTATGTTGTTGCGTACAAACAAGCCTCCAAAGTTGAGGCTGACAGCATCCAAGCGCTGAGGCGGAACAAATTCGAAGGGCTGCAGTGGGGTAGCGACGTCCCTGACTTCTTCGCCGAGTCCGGCACGCTGACACTTTCAGCTGGGGATACGATCACAACCGTCGTCTCAGACAGCGGGCGTTGGAAAGGAAATATTCTTTCTCCCCTTGGATTCACATGCGCGGAATTTAACCCACTCAGGCTCTGCACAGACAGTTTTGACGTGATCAAGGATAAAAAACATCAAGGTGGTTTTTTCGAGAGGCGGAGGCCAATCTCACAGCCCCGGTATCGGTACGATTTTTTTTTTTTTCAACCGAGATGAATGATGATACGAGCAAGACCGTGATTCACGCTCAGCCAGTCCGAATCCATGTAGTCAACAACCCCCCGTACGCATTGATCAATGAATGTCCTGCGACGAGAGAACCTGAAGCCGTCGAGCCTCGCGGCCCACCAACTGTTCACTGCGCTGCGCAGGCCCTGTGTTTCAACATTTTATCCATACACGTACAACACGGGCTCCGTTCATGATGGAGACGAATTTCTCCATAGAAGAGAGTCAAAGACGCACCATCGTAACCAATCGCGGAATCACCCGGCTCTTTTTCTTGCATCGCTTTTCCCGAGCCGCATTGTTGTCTTGCGTGAACCCCGGCCCTGGCGGAGGATGGTGAGAGAGTGGCCACGATGTTACAAACACCGCTCCATTAAGCTCAGGCGGTGTCGTGGAAACTGGTCTCATGAAATGGAGCGGGTGAGGCCCACGTTCTATTCTGCGGGAGGATAAATACGGAGTACGGATACTAGGTACGGATCCCGAGTTATGAATAGGTGTAAAAGATGATCCCTGGAGGCGGCGAATGCACCGCCGCCTAAGACTTGTTTGTGAATTCCGCTTTTTTCACCTAGGATTGGGCGTTTGTTCGGAATGTTCAACCCAATTTTTTAATTATCACCTTTTTCATTTAATATCATCCTAATATATTTGTCGTATAGTATTAATAAAAGCTTTCGATTTATTTTCCGGTCCTAGGTGTGCCGTCTGTAAAACTCTTTCGACACCCCAGACTAATGCAGTCTTCATAAAACTTGCACCATGAGGATTTATGCTTGCCAAGCAATCCGTTCTGCCTCAGGCAACAGAACATCTACCTGCTCAACATTAAATCCACCGAATTGATTTGGATACAACCTCACCCTGGCCCAACTGAGTCCGGTCACGGCGACTCGAATCTCGACCGAGCGGAATTGTGTATGCATGCATGCATGCGTACGCCGACATCCAATCCCCAGAAAGCGCTTAACCTGCCCGGACAAAAACAAAGAAGAAAACCAGCGCAGGCTCTCCATCTCTCTGCTTCGATCCCTTCCAATTCGTCCTCTCCATGCATCGAAACATTTTCGACAAGACGCTCTCGTTTCCGCAGTAGTGTCGGAGGCTTTGCTTTTTTGCCCACCTTACACCCACGATCCTTGGCAAGCATCCTCCCGCATGTCTCAGGTGCCAAGAACCTCCTCACCAAAAAAGCAACCACCACAACTACGATCCGCGGGGGTTCTCGCCGCTCGGATCCTTTCCTGGCGTGACTTTGTTGAAAAAAAGGAATATACATGTTTATTGACTTCACTTTTGACCTATCGGTATTTTTGACACCTGCCATTGGACGAAAAGTCCCGTGCTTCGTGCTTTTGCCGTCATTCGTAGCCCCTCTAAGCGAACCGTCTGTCCACGTCACGATGCCGCTCCAGGCCCAGCGTTGGCGCCCAATCCAGACAGGCGGTGCTGCTTCTACTTCGCGCTCTCCCGTTGTCCCTCTTCCTCGGCATTGGATCAGAAACAAGAAATGTCTGTTGAGCCCGGATCAGCCAATTCTCGCCTGATTCTCGCGGCACGCTAGCCATTGGCTGAACGTGCCACGGTTTTGGGCACCCGAAGGCAAGACGAGATGAGACATTCTCAGTAGCTCATGCACTTCAATGCCTTTTCGGCAGAAAGTCCTTAAATTTATGAAAAGAAAATGAAGAAATAAATAGGGACAAAATAAAAAGTCTTCTGCAGACGATTTGGTCTCGGCAGCGGTGCTTCATTGGCTAGCCTGAGGTCGCTGGTTTCTTTGGGCCTTTATGCGGGGTGCGGCGGGCCTTGAAACGTGTACACGGAGCGATGGGGACGTCTTCTTTACGGGATGCGCAGGGGCTCGGTAATTGTCTTAGTGCTTCTAGAACGCAGCATGAACCTCCAACGTGCGCGACGTGGCATCCAAAGGATGGGGGCATCGCTTGGGAGGGAGGTGCACACTGAAGTGAGTATAGGGTAAGTCCTGATATGAGAACTGACGCGCTTCAGAGGCCGATCTGAGCTGAGCGATGGGCGTGACAGGCACAATCAGGTCCTTCTTCCTCTTTACGCTAATTCAAGAAGCTACGAGCAACGCTGAAGTTAGTTGAACGTTTTCTCGCTGCGTAAACGTGATGTCCTCAGGCACATACTATCAGGCGGGTGCAAGACGCGTTCGAAAGCTTGGAAGGTTCCAGCAAGGAAGAGATGACGATGACATTCAGACCGGTTGAACGCGAACCAACCCTTTACTTTTGGAAGAGGAATATTTTTCAACACTGTCTGTATCGCGGATGCCTGTTGCCGTGCAAAGCAACGCAGGCGATTGGCTACAACCTGCTACCTACCGTGACTTTGGCTTCAAGAATAGCACAAGCGTGAAGTGTATCACCAACTTCCCGAACGTTGGGGAATAAACCGAAAGTTTACTAAATGGAAGCTCAGGTATATCAAAGAGAGCCTGCCCCAAACGAAGAAGGATGTCGCCCACGCATATTCATCGATTCTGTTTGTATTGCCAGCTGTCAGCTGCCACTCGTTTTCACCACATTCACGTTTGCTGCTTTCCTGCAAATCAGCTGCAGGATCTGATCCTCCTTCATCCATCTAAACAGCGGATCAATTACTTCTCTCCTTTCGTCAACGCGACTTCTCTCTGTTGAGCCTCCGTCCTTATGGCCGAAGGATCGCTCGATAGCCTGGAAAGCGAGGCGGGAAACAAATCCCCGGCCACCAAAAAGCAGCCGTTCTCAACCCAACTGCCCCCAAGGGAGCAGGATTCTCTACCAAATCAACTGGAAATGAAGCAACGGAAGCCTCTGCCGAAGTGTCGGGCCCCTCTCCGCGGCTCCCAATTCTGTCCTCCGCAAGGTTTCGAGAACCGGGTTACCAAGCGGAAATCTCCCTTCCGCCACTTCCAAATCTGTCCTCCTCCGGGCTTCGAGCACCTGGCTGCTAAAGGCAAATCTCCTCTCCGTCGCTCCCAGCTCTGTCCTCCGCCAGGATTCAAGTCTCGGGCTGCTAAGCAGCCATCTCCTCTCCGTTTCTCCCAAATATGTCCTCCGCCAGGATTCGAGCACCGAGATACTGAGCAAAACTCTCTTCCCAACCGCTCCCAAACCTGTTCCCCGCCAGGACTTGAGGACCGGGCTACCGAGCAAAAGATTCCCATCAAGGCCATGCTGGATAAGCTCGGAGGCAAACTAAACTCTACCTCCACCACGAAGCCGTGCAGGCCCATTTCTGTGGGGGAGATACTACTGCAGGGCGTGGCAATGGATCTTGGCAGACGCCTCCGAGAGAATCCTGAGGAATTCGATCGCCTGTTTCCCCTGGAGCTAGCCGGCCCTGAGGTGGACAACGTCACGATGAAGAACGTATCGGACTGTTTGCCCAAGCCAGAGAAACTGGCGAATGATTTCGGCTACAAGACTCCCCGAGACCCCGAAGAAGAGGAGGAGGAATGGTACATGAGCTTGGAAAATGGAACGCGCCGCACGTGAGTTGCAACGTCTCTCAACGCAGCACGTGATTGTGCGAGACCTCCCAGCGATGCTAACGCAGACAATGCAGGGTAGATCAAAGCCAGAGACTGCAGTCCCTGCTGGGGCTTGCTGACGGCCCTCAACTGAAGTTCGAAAAGCTCCCCGATACAGATTTGCGTTCGTTGAAACCACGCTGCTACGACACGCCAACAGCGGGCTACAAACTGTCGTCCCCGTCACACGAGCTGTGAAGTGGAAAGCATAGGAATCATGGAAGTTGAGGATGAGTTCAAGTATTGTAGGATAATTAAATGGCTGGAAAGGGACTCTCTTGGACTCATGTTGGTGGACCAGAATGTTGTGAATTATTTGCGGACTGAAACAAGTCCCAAGCGGGTGATGAAGAAGTTACTCTTCCATTGATGTATAAAATAGTCTGGCTACGATAGAAAGGCAGCTACAATGGAAGTTTTGTTTTGGGTAGATCAATGTTGACCACACCTTCCTTGTCCCATTTCGCACCCTTTCAGTGTAGGCACATAAACAGACGGAGCCAGTCCATCCCAAGAATGTGGTATCCCCGTCCATAGATGCTTTGAACAGCATTTGAGTCTCAATCTATTCTTTCCGTTCCAGGACACCCATATCGATATCATGGCCGAAGAGACAATCCACAGCGCACCCGACACTGCCAAGTGTCCCGACTCCGCCTACGGCTCGCCCGATCTCTCTGAGTACGAATCCGCTCCTGGATCCTACTACGGTCCTGACTCCTCCTCATCCGCCAGCTCCTCTTCCTCCGGTCCTTCGTCCTCGACCGCCTCTACCTGCCGGCCCTCGTCCTGCGGCGGCAGCGTCAACTTCCTCTTACTCGCCGACCCCAGCACCGCCGAGTATATGCCCCTCCGCAAAACCGTGTCCGCCGCCGTCGCCTGGCACGCCGAGCTCTGCCTCGACGTCACCGACCTGCCCGCCCTGCTCTCCCGCGGCCTCTTCTGGACCGTGCGCGACATCGACCCGACCAAGAACTACTTTTCCTCGACGCCCCAGGAGCCCGCGAGGCCCCGCGGACCAGCATGTCTCGGGTTCCCGCACTTTCGCCACTACGAGCTCGTCGACGGGACGGGCGATGGCGACGGGGAGGAGGGGTCGATGCCGCTGTGGCGCGGGACGTTGAGGGTGCACGCGCGGACCGTCCGCACGCTACGCGAGTTTAGGCCGGGCCGGCTGACGCTGGACAACGTGCGGTTCGCGGCGGCGAAGGATCGACAGGGACGATGGGTGTACAGGTTTGACAGCGAGAACAATGACGCCTGCTTCAGCGCCATCACGGACGACGCGCCGTTGCTGGGGTGGTGGCCGTGGCCGAAGGCTAAGGGCTCGCGAGGGGCGATGTCGAAGAATGATGCTGAAGGTGTGGGAAAGGGAGCTGATGATGTAGAAACGGTGGTTGATGGCGGTTCGTGATGCAAAACCCGGATACCGCGGCCGGAGCGTTTGGGGAGGCAGGTGGCGTTGGGCGTCGGGAGAGCGTGCTCTGGGAAATAGCATACAGCGCATTGGACTAGATCATTTTGTTGCCTTATTTCTAAATTGAAGCGTAAACTACATTTTTTGCAGCAAATTCATTTTGGTTTCCAAGTATAGGTGCGTTACACGACAGACGCGTTCGTATCGTCGGCGGCAACATGTAGTTGTCCCCTATTCGGTATCTTGCCTTTCTTAGCTATCTTGGGTATCTTAGGCATCTCGCATCTTGCCTATCTCGTGTCTCTTCCTTTCGTAGGGATAGGTCAAATACTTAATAGGGGACAAATACATGTTGCCACTCACTGTACGAGACTGATGGTGGCCAACTTACAGATCGCGGGTGCACGTCACTCCGTAACTCGTCACCTACCCATCGTTGAACCAAACTGATGGGAATCGGCACTAAACTCGTGGAGGTATTATTGATGTTGGTTGCTTACGAGCAAGTAGGGCACATATGCATCCCTCCGCAACGCTACGCCTCGGCCCAGCCTTTTCCGAGATGGAATAGGCCGGTGGTATCGGCCATGTGGCAGCGGGTCAGACGGGGGAAGAAGTATCCGGCGAGCGGAGGTGAGCTGATAGCGCACCAAGTAGATTATTGAAGGCTGAAGACGAGTGTGAGATATCGGCTGAACAGGATGCCCTTTTGGGCATCACGCGACAACCTAGTTACTGGAGCGGGCTAGGGGCTGAGGTAATCCCCGATGCGATGGCGTTTTTGAGGGATGAACGGGCATGGGATGGCTGAGACCAAACAAAAAGAAGCAAGCAAGACACATCAGAGAAAAGAGGGAATGATAGAAAGGAAGACAGCTTATTAGACTAGCGGGTGTTGCAGCTACCGATAGACGGGGGATCGGTGATTGATGCTGGAGAGTTCTTATCACGGAGGCGGTCATGGTGTTTCTTGTCGAGATCTCAAGTACCTGTGCGGCTTGCTTACGTGCGAAGATACCTGTTGTTTCGACGTGGGCGAGGGGACCCCAATTATTCTATGGGTCGGAGCGGACAAACAGCCAATGGCGGTAGGCTGGTGCGCCGCCCCAACAGCCCTGACAAGATGGAAGCTGCTGGATCTGGGCTGACTGCCATGTACCTCGCGTCCAGCTCGCCCACCAAAACCGCACCAAAGGAGCTGCCGCTGGGTACCTCGCATCAGCACCGCCTTAGCAAAGTTTCGTGATGCGGCCCACCCCAACTTTCAATCCGCCTTCTCCTGCAAAACCACCCCTCCACGAACCTGTCACAACCGTCTCCCTATCTCTTGCATCCTTCTTCACCCTCCTCCTCGTTGTCGTGTGTTGTTGGGCCCCGACGTATTCTTTGCTTCCTGAAAATCTCCATCCACCGCCAAAGAAAGCAACACCGCCCAACATGCAAGCTCCTGTTGTGGTTATGAGTACGTGCCCACCAAAAATTATCCTTTTTTTGCGAGCTGCCCCCCGCGCCCGCCTCCACCGGTATCAGCTTTGCTGCCTGCGCCGCCCTTTTCGCAGCGTATCGCACCCGGACAATTGAGACGGCAATAATACTGACAGTTTGACCTCTGCAGACACCAATGCCGGTGGTGACAGGCAGACCGGAAGAAGAGCTCAGCTCTCCAACATCGCCGCCGCCAAGACGTACGTGTCGACGATCTTCGCACACTGCACCGCCACTTCGCCGAACCCGCCAACCTCTGGCCAACATTGCTAACAAGGAACTGCTATATAGAGTTGCCGACATTATTCGATCATGTCTCGGTCCCAAGGCCATGCTTAAGATGCTGCTCGACCCCATGGGCGGCATCGTCCTCACCAACGACGGCCACGCTATCCTCCGCGAGATCGAGGTCTCCCACCCGGCCGCCAAGAGCATGATTGAGCTCAGCCGCACACAAGACGAGGAAGTCGGCGACGGCACCACGACCGTCATTATCCTCGGTATGCAGCTCGTCCTCCACGTTGCCCCGCGCTCCGTCCCATACTGACAAAATCCAAGCTGGTGAAATCCTGGCCCAGGCCCTCCCCCAGCTTGAGCGCAACATCCACCCCGTCGTCATCATTTCCGCCTTTAAGCGCGCCCTCCAAGACGCCCTCGAAATCGTTGAGGAAATCTCGACCCCGATCGACGTCCACGACGACGCTGCCATGGCCAAGCTCATTTCCTCGTCCATCGGCACCAAGTTTGTCAGCCGCTGGATGGACCAGATGTGCGACCTCGCGCTCAAGGCCGTTCGCACCGTCGCCTGGGAGGCCGGCAACGGCACCACTGAGGTCGACGTCAAGCGCTATGCGCGCATCGAAAAGGTTCCCGGTGGCGAGATTGAGGACAGCCAGGTCCTAGACGGCCTGATGCTCAACAAGGATATCACACACCCCAAGATGCGCCGGCGCATTGAGAACCCCCGCATCGTTCTCCTCGACTGCCCTCTCGAGTACAAGAAGGGCGAGTCCCAGACCAACATTGAAATCACCAAGGAGGACGACTGGAACCGCATTCTGCAGATTGAGGAGGAGCAGATCAAGGCCATCTGCGATGCCATCATTGCCGTCAAGCCGGATCTCGTCATTACTGAGAAGGGTGTTTCTGGTGCGTATCAAAATGCCCCAAGTTGCACTAACCACACTAACACCGTAATCAGACCTCGCCCAGCACTACTTCATGAAGGCCAACATCACAGCTCTCCGCAGAGTCCGCAAGACGGACAACAACAGAATAGCCCGTGCTACCGGTGCCACCATTGTCAACCGCGTCGAGGACCTTGTCGACTCGGATGTCGGCACAAAGTGTGGTCTTTTCGAGATTGAGAAGATCGGCGACGAGTACTTTACCTTCTTGACCAAGTGCAAGGACCCCAAGGCCTGCACCGTCCTTCTCCGCGGCCCATCCAAGGACGTACTTAACGAGATTGAACGCAACCTCCAGGACGCCATGGGCGTTGCCCGCAACGTCATGTTCCACCCCCGCCTCTCGCCCGGCGGCGGTGCCACCGAGATGGCCGTCTCTGTGCGTCTGAACCAGCGCGCCAAGGCGATTGAGGGTGTCCAGCAGTGGCCGTACAAAGCGGTTGCTGATGCGCTCGAAGTCATTCCCAGAACCCTTGTCCAGAACGCCGGCAAGAGCCCGGTCCGCGTGCTGACGGACCTGCGTGCCAAGCAAGCCGATGGCAAGAGCTCGTGGGGCGTCAACGGCGACAGCGGTTCGATAGTGGACATGAAGGAGTATGGCGTGTGGGAGCCCCAGGCCATCAAGCTGCAGAGCATTAAGACTGCCGTCGAGGTAAGATTGAATGACATTGGGATGGGATGTGTATGAGAACGAGTATGAGCTAACAGGTACTACTAGGCTGCTTGCTTGCTTTTGAGAGTCGACGACATTTGCAGCGCCAAGAAGCTGCAAGGCGGTGCTCCCGGAGTTGGTGGCGGTGGTGGTGACGAGTAAATTCCCATGTCAGGCCCAGGAAGAGATGAGGGACGGAATTCAGAAAGATGAGTGAAGGAATATAGAAAAAAGGGACCATGGCATGATGACGAGATTCATCAGTGAGGAGGAGATTAGATAAACGTGGGTAAGATACCCGGATACTACTTGTACGAAACAAAGGCAGGGTTATATTGACGAATACACGTCTACTGAAAAGACATGGAGATGCATGCTTCACAGATGCGAGTGACTGACGTGGGGTGCATGGGTATCACTGTATATACAAATCTATCTCGTTTTGGTTTTCATGGCTAATCCTCGTCGTGGATGACGAGGCCCGGTTCCGCCGCTGCTGCTCCTGCCGTACCATTCTTGCCCTCCTCCGCATCTTCCTCCTCCCTTTCCCGACCCGCCACCACGTTCGTCGGCTTGACCCCTCCTCCTGCACTCCCCCTCGCGCTGCCCCCCGTCTTGCCCTTGCCCGCCTTTCGCGCCCTCATCTTCTCCCTCTTGTCCCTGTTCCGCCTCGTCCTCTCCTCGTCCCTCCTCTCCCTGCCCTCCCGGTCGCGCTCAAACGCCTCCTGCTCGCGCTCCCGCCGCACGTCCTCGTCCATCGCCCGCAGCCGCTCGTACTCGCGCCGGCGCGCCGCCTTGTACACGTGGAACTCGCCCGAGCCCGCGCCCGCCGAGGAGCCCTGCACGTTGGCGACGATCTCCGGCGGTCGGCTGTGCGCGTGCGTCGGGCGGCCGCCGCCGCCAGGGAGGCGGATGTCGCGGTCGGGCTTGGCGAAGAGCGCGGAGACGGAGGCGGCGTGTGCGGAGGAAGGGCTGAGCGCGCGGCGCTTGGTGGGACGGTGGGAGCGGGGGTCGGCGGAGGTGGGGATGGATTCGGGGATCTCGGCAGACATTGTCGTCGTTGTGTGCGCACGCGCGTGTGTGCGGTGCGGATGTGGGCTGGAGTTGGGGTCGCTGGGTTGTTGGCAAGGAGGGGAGAGTTTTTTGCGACGGCTAGGCAGATGAGCAGAAGACGAGCGATTGCGCGCGCGGAAGTGGTTGGAGTGCGGTGAGTCGGCTGCGAAATAAGAGGAATGTCTTTGGTAGTTCTTTAATTGTAGATGGAAAAGAGGAGAAGGGGGTGACAGTGATTGACAACGGAAAGATTTGTGAAGCTGCAAGTGGTGGCGTTGAAGTTGGAGGATTTGGACGCTGTTAAAATGGTTGCAGCTTGTTACCTGAGTGCTTACATAATATCCACAGTTCGAGGACTCATAGTGACCTGCTTGTTGTGAAAGCCCAGGCATGAACTTGGTGCTAGTATCAGAGGTCTTTGGGGCAAAATCTAAGGGGATAAAATTTATCATGACATGGTCTTTTTTGACATTTTTTCTTCTTCGATGAGCAAGTGACCACAGTGCTTGTTGCGGTGAGAACATGGGCTCCGACTGGTGTAAGTAACAAAGCATCGATCGAGAAGCATGTACATGTCGTAGTTGCTCAGCATTCGGTGAGGAAAATTCGAATCTTGCCTGTTCTTTTTCGCATTTGAAAAAAAGAATGATTAACCTAAATTCTATCTCAACTTGGGTTATGCGACTGCTATTTTCGGCTACACATTCACACAGTGCCGTCCTAGAGAAGAGACGGCGTACAAGGTTGCCACCGTACCGGTTATTTCCTTGAGAAGCATTCACCAGACTGGACAGACTCGACCATTTCATGACATCCATCCACCTACCCAGATGCAACCTCACAATTCAGGATCAGCTTGTCCACCGATTAGCGAGAGTTAGCCGCCTGCTTAATTGCTAGTGGCGCCGGGTGTCGCAACCTTGGGGGCTGGTTGCTGTGGTTGGCTGTAGCCTTGCCCCCACCGTGGAGTTTTGACATGCGACACACTGACGGACTCGACTGATCGACCCGGACCTTTTCTTCTTCTTTTTCATTCATGCCGTGAGATTGCGCCATTGCCCGTTTTATCTCATATTATCAACAGCATCCCTATATCGAGCCTGATCTTCTCTTGTTTTTCAAAATCACATATTACACTCTCCGAAACCGCCGACACTTTGACAACACCCTCCGTCCTACCTACCGTTAACCCATCCATCGCCACCATCATACAGGCTGCCCAACATGGCCAAGCCCAGACTCATCATCCTCATCCGCCACGCCCAGTCCGAGGGAAACAGTAACCACTCCCCTTTCCTTGTCCAATGCAATCTCCCATTGCCATCACGCTAACCACCTCCCTCCAGAAAATAGAGACATTCACCAGGCCGTCCCCGACCACCGCGTCAAGCTCACCGCCGACGGCTGGAACCAAGCCTACGACGCCGGCCGCCGACTGCGTGCCCTCCTCCGCCCCGATGACAAAGTCCAGTTCTTCACCTCACCCTACCGCCGCACACGTGATACCACAGAGGGCATCCTGACAACGCTCACCTCCGACGATGTCGACTCCGGCCCGTCCCCGTTCCGCCGCGCCGCCATCAAGGTCTACGAGGAACCCCGGCTTCGCGAGCAGGACTTTGGCAACTTCCAGCCCTGCAGCGCCGAGATGGAGCGCATGTGGCAGGAACGTGCCGACTACGGCCACTTCTTCTACCGCATCCCCAACGGCGAGAGCGCCGCCGACGCCTACGACCGCGTCAGCGGCTTCAACGAGAGCCTCTGGCGCCAGTTCGGCGAGGACGACTTCGCCAGCGTCTGCGTCCTCGTCACCCACGGCCTCATGTCCCGCGTCTTCCTCATGAAGTGGTACCACTTCACCGTCGAGTACTTTGAGGACCTGCGCAACATCGACCACTGCGAGTTCCTCGTCATGCGCAGGCAGGACAACGGCAAGTACAACCTCGAGACGAAGCTGCGCACCTGGTCCGAGCTTAAGCGGGAGCGCGCGGCCCTCAAGGAGAAGGAGCGGGAGAAGGAAAGGGGAAAAGTCGGCGGCACGGCGGCGGCGGCTGACGGGACACCGGCTAAGGACGAGGTCAAGCTCCAGCGCAACAAGACGTTTGTCGTCACCCGCCGATGGGGTGGCTGCCCGGATGGCTGCAACCACACGAGCAAGTATCTTAAGCGGCAGGACCTCGAGTCGCTGCGCCAAAATGACATTGAGCAGGCGGCCCAGTCGTCCCGCAAGGCCGCTAACAACGGCAGCAACGGCCACCACCACCACCGTCACCGGCCGCGACCCGCCATCAGCTCCGACGACGAAGATGACGATCACGGCGCCACCCCATCATCCAGCACCACTGCCAGCCCCGATAGGAAGAAGCAGCAGCCGCCACCCGTACATGTCTCTCGCGCCACTACCACCACCGCTGCCGAAGAGGCCGACGACGACGGTACCACGGTGGCTCCCTCTGAGCAGCAGCCCACGTTAAAGTCCCCGCCGTTTGTGCACCTCGGGCGCGACTTTGGCGGCAGCTACTCCGGGCACGCCTCCGTCGCCGACTCCGACAGCGACAAGCCCGACGACGAAGCCGGCGGCCTGCACCGCCGCCGTCGCCGCGGCAGCATCCTCAACTCCGTCGAGGCCCGCCTGCTGCAGTCCACCATCAACAGCCACCACCACCACCACCACCATCACACCCGGCAGCTCTCCACGGGGAGCAGCGTCGCCAGCCCCGGCATCGGCCCGTTCGCTAATAGGCTGGGCGATGCGCCGCCGCTGAGCGACTCTGAATCCGGCGACGGCGGCGTGGCAGAGAAGAAAAACAAGCAGGACAAGCAGAAGGAGGAGGAGGAGGTGGTGGTGGTGGTGATGAGGGGCGGCAAGGAAGATGCCGAGGATGGGGATCTCGAGGCCGCGGAGCAGGCGGATCGGAGTATCCAGGGAAGCGTGTACTAAAACACCTGCCCGCCGGAAAAAAAGGTGATGAGATGTGTCTTGATGCCCACGACTGTCTTGATACCCACGACGATATGCATATAAATAAATAGTCAGCGAGCGAAAGGCGAGAAAAGTTAAGATTATGACCACTTTCATTTCTTTTGTTTTTATTTTATGACTCAGCTCAAGTTTAGCAGCGCAAATCAAGTCTCGGTTTCCGATCAAGTTGCGTTTTCACGCACAGGTGTTGTCAAAACCGTACGGTAAGGAATGTGTAATGCGTAACGCTGGTATTGATAGACGAAGGGTAGAAATGTTCAAGCACAATTGTAACGCTGGTATTGTAAAATAAGCACCCAAAGTCTATAAAAGTACATTGCTTCATCCATTCGAACCGTCCCAACTCAGCAAGTTTCCTTTCTTGATTTCATCCCCTCGCAAAGGCCATGATTGTAGCAGAAAGAGAAATAAAAAAAGAACAAGAAAAAAGAGGGGGAAACAGTATCAATAATGTCCCAAACCCCCATCAAGAAAGAGAAAACCGCTATGATCCTGCGCAGTAAGGATATCAGGTATCAAATCAAGCAAAACTCCCAGCATTCGCCCTTTTCTTTATCCCAGTCTTTTTAATACCCTTCCCCTCATCTATATATACATTCGAACTCTTCGTCCACTGCTTGTTTCGTCAACTATTTGGTTAAGAGAAGTATTTCACCATGGCCTTGCTAAGGCTGATAAAGTCGACCGGCTTCGTCACATAGTCACTGAACCCGGCCGCCGTGCACTTATCAAAGACAACCGACATGACGTTGGCTGACAGTGCAATGATTGGCAGCCGGTCAAAGCCATTCCTGGCTTCCCACTCACGAATGTCACGGCATGTCTCGTAGCCATCCTTGTGCGGCATTTGAATGTCGCACTGATCTCTGTTAGCATCCTCCGTAAAGAACGGGCAATTCATTGTACTCACAAGGATCAACGAGTAATAGTTGTGAGGCTTGTTAAACACAAGCTCTGTGCATTCAACACCGTCTTCGGCAATCTCCACCTCGACGCCAATCTTTTCCAGATACTTTGTTAGAACCTTTTGGTTGATCTTATTGTCTTCCACGACCAACACCTTGTAGCCCTTGTGGCCCATTCGCATTGACATTTCCGTATAGCTCGCCTTCTGCCTCTCAACAAGCTGCTGTGCGGTGGATCGGTTCCAGTCTGTGCTCAGGTCTCGTCGTTTGTCCGGATCAAAGATAACAGCGAAGCGCGATGGCTTCACAGGCTTGTAGATAAAGGTGACTGAGTTGCTCTCTAGTGTTTGCTCCGTCGGGGTGCCCGTGGCTGCCTTCATCACGGCCGTGCGTTGCAACGAGTCCGACAGAATCACAATGACCGTCTTCTCCAGCTTCTGCAAGGTTGTGACCTCTGCTAAAAATGCGAGGATAGCTTCTGCAGAGCCCAGATTGATAACAATATGGCTAAAAGTGACGGGATCATTGCCGCCAATCAAGTCGTGCGCCTCGTCAATAGTGGGAATGGCAGTGATTTCATGCGGCACATCCTTGGGCAATGTCATTTCAATGTGTTGCACAGTGGCTTCGCGACTGTGGTGTTGAGGGCAGATAACGAGAATTGAGTAGACCGGAGGTGGCGCAATGCCGGTCGGTCGTGGTCGCCCAACATGATCAGGGGTTGCCGTTCGCCCAAGGGAGTCGCGACCGGGAATCTCCAACCGCATCTGGCTCAAATCATGGCCGCTGGCCTTTGCGGCCTCGCTGAACCGAGCAAGACCAGGGTTCACACCAACAAGAGGACCAGACGCCTGCGAAGACGCAGCTGTTCTCGAGAGACCGCTCATGCGAGGGCTGCTGCTGCGGGCCAAAAGCGACCCTGACGCAGCCTCACTGGGGCTTGCTTCATCGGTGCTGCGACGTTTCAGCGTAGCAGAGAGCTGTGGGGATCCTCTAAGTCCACCCTCAGACTCCTGACGTGAAAAGGTGGAAATGGTCGAGCCGGGGCTTTGAGGGAGATTCGGTTGGTCGTGAGCTGTCGGCAGGTTGAACCGCGCGGTAAATGTAAACGTAGACCCTTCGCCAGGGGCGGCTGTGCCCTCTAGCTTGCCTCCATGCAGTTCAACAAGTTGCCTCGAAATGACGAGGCCCAATCCGCTACCGCCATGTTGTCGAGTGCTGCTCCCATCAATCTGGCTAAAAGGCTTGAAAATTAATTCTGCTTCCTTCTTAGTGAATCCCCGCCCAGTATCAGTAATCGAGAACTCGAGCATGATCTCATGCTCGCCCATCGGTTCACTGGTATCGGTATAGATTTTGCAGCGGCTAAAGACCTCGCCGGTGTCGGTAAACTTTATGGCGTTGCCCACAACGTTGAGAAGAACCTGTCGAATGCGGATTTTGTCGCCCTTAACCCACAATGGTACATCCGCTTCAACGAGATAGTTAAGCTCCAGGCCTTTTCCAATAGCCATGGTGGACACAAGCTCGTTGACGTCTTCCATTATTGATCGCGCTCGGAACCATTCAAAATTGAGCTTCATCATACCAGCATCGGCCTTGGACAAGTCGAGAATGTCATTAATAATCATGATGAGACTATTGGCACTGGTCTGTATGGTGGTTGTGTAATCGCGCTGTTCCTCGTCCAACGTGGTGTCTTGCAAGAAGCTGGCCATGCCCGATATGCCGATCAGTGGTGTTCGAATTTCGTGGGACATGTTGCTGAGAAATCTGCCCTTGGACTCCATAGCTTCTTTGAGCTTTGCCTCGAGGAGCTTGTGATCATTAATGTCTGTCGCCGATCCAAAGTAAGAGCTGGCGCCCCGACCGAAATCAATCGTGTCAATTTCGACGCAACGGATAAGATGCCAGCGGTAATCTCCATTTTTGGATCGTAATCGCAGCTCCGTGGTGTACGAGACTCGGCCGTTGGTGTCTGTGCCGATTCTAACGATGCCCTTCTTGGCAAGCTCAGCCAGATCCGCTGTTGGCATTTCATAGGTAGAGCTAGTAACCGTACTCTTGTGCCCGAATCGGACGGACCTTGACCCGGAGTCGCTTCCTCTTCTGGCGGCTCTCTGCGAAAGCGTTGCATCAGAACAAGGCCGAGTAATGGGGATGCGACACTTGGCCAAGTCTTCAGGATGCACAAAGTCCATAAACCCTAGTCCCAGAGCGTCCTCGAAGCTCTGTCCCGTATAGGAGAGCCACTGCTCATTCGCAAACGTAACGCCGTCATCCTCCGTCGCCGTGAAAATAATCTGCGGAATGAGATTTGCCAGTAACCTGTGCTTGGCTTCGGAGGCTTCAATCTCTTCCTGGCGTGCGGCCTTGAGCTCGGCAATGTGCTGGTCATGAATGTCCATATATGAGCCGAGGAATTGCATGATGACCCCTCTCTTGTCCTTGGAGGCGACGGCCCGGGCATAGAACCATCTGTATGCGCCATCAAAACGTTTGATGCGCACTGTCCGCGAGAATTGGTCCCCCGTTCGCAGGGAGTGACCCCAGTCCTTAAGGTACTCGTCACGGTCATCAGGGTGAAGACTCTTCCATGGGTCGGCAGCAAGACTGTTGACAGTCTGTCCACGATATGACAAATAACGGCTATTCACCCAGACGATTTCGCCGGTTTGTGGCAGGGAAACAAAGACGTGAGCAGGTAGGGAGTCCAGAATGAGACTCTTGAGTCGGTCAGAGGGCGGCGGCATGTCGCCCGCTGCCGCGGAAACAGCCGACATGCTGCGTGATTGCCCCGGCGCGAGGGGTGTGGGTGACGGTCGGCTCATCAAGCTAGAGCTCGGCGGTAGAGATTGAAAAGTCGAGGCGAAATCGGCGCCATAGCTATGGAGCATGGTATGTGGGTGGTTTTGGGGGCGTTGATGCTGCGATACATGCCTCTCAGCTTCGATCTTCTCATCGAGGCTATTAGTCGGTGCCTCCCCAAGTTCAAAGACCGGCTCGGCGCTGCTCGCTGAGCGAGACTTTCTATGCTGCACTGGAATACCTTCCCCAGGTTTCTCAAGAGGCGTTTCATCCTCTTCCATGGTGCCATACAGGACGCTGCTGCCAGGGAGCCGTGAGGATCTCTTGTCACCTGGCGAAATCTCGACAGAGCTAGATTTGGATCTTTGAACTCCTGAATTAATGGCCTCTGGTCTGCCCGCCAGCGTCGATTTACTGTTGAAGTAGCTGTCTCCGCCTGACAGAGCCGCAGGACTTGGGATTGGCTGGCGTTTCCAGCCAGGTGTGCCGATCGGAGAGCCGGCAGCACTCTTTGAGACGGCAGAGTAGTCGCTGGGGCTAGTAATGCTTCCGGCGGTTGATCGTAATTGGATAATGTCAGCTGAAGCCAGCGCAGCGGTGCTCTCATACGATCGCCCATAGGGCGCAACGGCACCAAAGCCTGTGGTGGGAGGGCGCCGTCTTTGAATCCCTGCGAGCTCTGTCTCGAGATTTGTATAGTGGCGAGCTAGAGAAAATGAGGTAGCCATGTGAGGTGACAGGTGCTCCAACGACTTGCGCAAGTTCGGTGGGTATGGCGTAACCGTGCTCAATAGGGACAGAATTGCAATCGGCGCTGGCTTATTCTTCTTGGAGTCAGTTGCAAGACTTGGCGGACTCTCGGGTCTTTGGCCATGCAACCTCTGTTCCATATTGGTAGCGTCGAGTTTGAATGGTCGCGTTTGCCTTGACTGCAGAACGTGAGTAAGCGGAATGTGGAGGACAGTCCATGAGTTATCTAAGCCAATGGCTTCCGGTGGGCGCATATCGGTATAGTCGGCAGCCCCAGTAGCTGGGTCAAAGGAGCCCTCATCAACAATGGCCTCGGCGAAGAAAGGGTTCTCAGCGGTGTCGGAGCGAATGGCGGGCGAGGGGGCGGGTGACTGCGCCCAAGGGGACGCCGCAACCTGTTCGTATTCTTCATATCTGGGAGTAGCAACCTGAGTTTGCTCATCGTCGCGGGCGACGCAATCAATGGTGGCAGGCTGCTTACCTTTGGCGGCGGGTTTGGTCGAGGCGGTAGGTAAGATTGAGGATAGACTAGTTAGAGATTCGGACGAGTTTATCTTGGCCTTTTTGAGCGAGTCGGCAGCAGCCATTTTGGAGGCGTCCATCTCCCGATTATTTGGAAGAAGGTATGGATACGACCTTGTTAGAGTGACGGGGCCACCTCGTTCTAGGACTCTGACAACACCAGCGTGATCGAGAAGCGGATCAGCCTCAAAGTCCAGGGCTTGGAGGACAGAGTGAACTCTGCCTTGACCTTCGTAGCGTGCCAGGAACGGAATTTCCCAGCTAGGAATGGCGGAGCCCTCTTGAGCTTGAGAGTCATGCTCCTCAAGCTTGGTTCTGTCAAGGCGGGTGCCAGAACGCAACACTCTTGAGGGAACCGGGGCCGAGGTCTTGCTTCGCGACAAATGGTTAGGTCGACGCGGTGTCGTTGGCATTGGGTCCTTTTTCTCTTCGTAGCTGGTGAAAGAATGACGACTATGCAGGCCAGGGCGAACGGGTGACGCCTCTGCGGGCGAGGCGAGGTCGTCGAGCGAAGGTAGAGCATCCGCAGCCTCAGCATTGCTGCTTTGGACGGCGCTACTGCCTTTGGCCATGTAACCGAGACTGAGCTCGTCTTCTTGGTGTTCATTGTAAGTGGCTTTTTGACCCCAAGGGACATTTTCTAAATCTGCGGCATCGGCAGGCACAGACAGGGTCACGCGCTCAGCCTGGAAGACATCTCTCATTATTTGAATAACGGTATTCCACCATGCGTCCAAGCCCGGCTCCGAAGAGAGAAGGAGAGATAGATTGTAGAGATCCGGGCTAGGAAAGTCGATGCTTTCGGGCATGTGAGTCGCGCCAGGGTTGAAAGAAAAGGCAGATGCGGGAGTCGAGGTTTCGGAGAGAACGCGCTCCAAGACTGCCCGAGGTTCGTGTTGGGGAATGGCGATGTTGATGCGAGATGCGGGGTTGGCAGTGTTGACGAAGGGTTGGCTGGGACTGAAAGCGGTTGGAGTAGTGGCCATCCTGGGAAACGGGTAGGAAGGTGTGCGGGCGAGAATGGCAGGCGTCATGGCGCCACGGACGGTATTGCCGGACTCTGTAGACGAGGTGTTGAGATTGGAGGAGGCCCACGGCGGAGAAGGCGATGGCTCCTCTTGGATGGGGACGACAGTACGGATTTTGTCGACGGTGGGCGTGGCGGGTACCAAGCCTCTAACTTGATGCTCACGGCGCTCCAAGTCACGAGCCAGCTTTTCTCGATACTCGTTGAGTTGAAGCTGAGGCGGGGAGACTGAGGCGGCCAAGGGAGGGCCGTCGACGGCGACGTCGCCTTCAAAGGCGCCGTCCGTGTCGGCAACGGCGATCGTGTCTGCGGGATCGGGGGAGTCGGCTGCAGCTGCATTGGCCTGGCGGCCATCGCGAGCATTAATGGCCATGGCGCGCGCAGCAGCCTCGGTGGCGGCCGAGAGAGGGTAGCTGGAGCGTCGGGAGGGCATCGTGGACGAGTCAGGGCCATGCGCAGGGGCACTCGGGGCACCGTTAACGCTCATTTGTCCATGTCTCGACAGGCCGGTGGGCAGCGGAAGACTGGCCGTTTGCGAGCAGCCCGTTGAAGGAGTGAGGGGGGTGCCGAGCGAGGTGTCGCGGCCGGCGTGTCGAGTGGCAGGACCGGAGGGCGGGTTTCGGTTGAGGGAAGCGGCGCGCGGTTGAAGCAGGATGTCGGCAGGTGGTGGTAGTCGCAACGCTGAGCCGATTTAATCGAGCTATTCTGCGAGACAGAGCTTGGCACAAGATGAGGCGAAGAGTCCCGGAAGGGAGACCGGTGATGGTCGAGCAAGTGCAGCCGTTGGAGAAGAAGGCGGTGGTGGCTGCTGCTTGGCGTTGCTAACTAGTCAAGGGAGCCGGTTAGGGTAGCGCGTGGGCGAGACCCCAAGCAGCAGCGCCGGAGCCGGTGGGGTGAGATGTTGGGGTATACAGGAAGCTGACTGAATGCACGGCCTTGCTGGCGGAAATGGGAGGGCAAAGGCCGGTGGAGGGAGAGGCGAGCGAGGGAAGGGTTGACGTGGCTTTGGTGAGAAGCTGGTTTGGTGAGAGTAAAACGGGTGTGTCGTGGTTTGGAACGGTCGTGGGCAAAGTGGAGCTTGGTGAGGTCTGAGGTCGTGGTCGGCAGGTGATGACGAGTAAGGTGAGAGCGGAGGGAGGGCCGGGCAGAACGGAGGGAGGATCAGTCAAAGACAAAGGCAAGAATGAAGGAGCAGATGGCAGATGGGAGATGGGAGACAGATGTGGATTGTAGGTTTGGATTGTGTGGATTGGGATGGGATGGGATAGGCAAACGGGCAGAGCAACCAACCGTACTGCAGCCGTTGGAGGTAGCATTGGAGTAGGAGTGTTTTTTTTTGGGTGTATTGGGAGCAGGTATTTACTCTTACTGGTCAAGTAAATAGTGAGGTTGGCTGTGCGCTAATAAAGTGGAGGTGGAGAGAAGAATGTCTACCAGTACCAACGCTAACAGCACCTACATAGGTACATAGGTGCCTACCTGTTTTACTACCTAACTTCGTAGTACTGCAAAGTATGTACCTCGTAAGAATAGAGCCAACGCGTTGCCAATCTCCGGGACCTCTGTCATAGGCATCACATTGCCTCGTCCCCTATCCCCCCGTATTCTTTTCACCTCAATTACTGCTCCCTTGGCATCTGAAAAATTCCAGCCTACTCTTCCTCCCCCTGTCGTCCCTCTCAGATTTTTTCTCCTCTTCCCCCCCCCCTGCAAGCCACGACGGTGGTGCCAGTGGGGTCAAGCTGGAATTATGACCAGCACCCTGCTGCAGCGCGTGCCCATGACGTAGGTACCTCGAGAAGCTGCGACATGCTTCAGCCACTTGCACAGCGCCTCGTCGTCGACGCCTCCGCAACGCCTCACCTCACCTTGCAGCCTTTTTTCTGGTCGAAAACGGCCGCTATTTTGTTGAAATTAGCCAACTATGTAACTAGTTTAAAATTTACCTGGTACCCGGATTCTGTACCGAGAATTTAGCTCACATTTCGTCTCAAATACATCTATATTTTTCCACGCCACGAGGCCTGCCTGTCTCTCTCATCCCCGCGAATCCCTTTTTTTTTCCTTTTCTAAGTTTTCCTCACTTTTTTTTTTGTGATTTCATCATCAGCCTTGTTCCTGCATTGTCTCGGTCGCCAACTGTCCACCGCAACTCTTCTAAATTGCGCTTACCAAAGCCTGATTTGATCAGACACACATTGTCATATTCTGCATGTTGGCGTTTTCTCTCTCGACTATATCTTCCTCTTCTGGCCATCCGTATAGTCTGCCTCACCTGACTCGTCTCGAAACGGATACGATCTATCCAGTTCTTACCCTTTAGTCCTCCCTATCCCCCCCTCTCCGATCATCCGTATCTCAACGTGCTCAACGTCATACGACAACGTCATCGCCATCTCAGGCAGTTCCGGCCCCTCGGAATTACCCAACTTCAACTCCCGATGGCGTGTGCGAGACATCTACATCACCCAGCAAGGGTTGACCATTTGTCTCACCACCGTCGCCATCATCACCACACCACATCCAAAGCATGTTTCTCTTGCCCTCTAATTATGGCAACACTCTTTCTCGCCAATCCTGCTATTTAATACACCTTCATCTCCTGGATGCCCAACCGCGCCACTTTTTCCCCCTTCCCTACCACCCCTGCCGTTCCCTTGTTGCCCAAACCTCCGGGCCCTCCATCCACAAATAAATTGCCTATGACACTGCAAAAAAAATATTACCGCTCAGAAGCCGGTAGTGTATCCATAACTACGGAGTACAGAACAGTCACTATTTGTCTTGGTACTGTAACTAGTTAGTGCTCTGCAGCACGTCTTTACTCGCGCCCGCCGTGCCCATTCAACTCACCGAATCTGACCACGCTCGCCTCGCCTTGCCCGGCTTCAATAGCCTAATCAGTTAGCATGGCACACCGTTTGCCGCAGGACCTTCAACGGCCCGCGTACATGCGTGCTTTGGTTTATGAGGCTATTCCCGAGACTGCCCAGCTGGTCACCGTACCACAGTATGGCGCCGCCCGCCATCCAGTGTAACAGCGGCTCCGGATCTGGCACATCCATCACATCACTCAAATCGTCCAAAAATGGCAATTTCAACCGTCCGCAAATATGCCCTGGACATCACACCATTAGCGGCCAGGGTGAGAAAAAAAGAAACCAATTCCAGCATAACTCATACAGTTCGTTTTTTTAATTCTTTTTGATCATCTTTCATCTTCTACCATACGACAATGAATTATTAAGAACGATAGTAATATCTCGTACGTTATTTCCTTGTTCACTGCTGTAGACGCTCATGGCGCAGTTCTTCCACCTGGCCACACAAACTTCAACGTGTTTGCAAACCTGTGACCTAGTTCCCCTCTCGTCATCCTCTCAAACGCAACCACATCTATAGCATCCATCATTTCGGAGTCATTCAATCTGGAATAACTATTGATAGTAATACCCTTGAGACGCGGGAGCCATTCCAACACGTCTTTCCAATTAACGCAAAAATCCGATTGATGCAGCAATTCCCAACCCCCACCTCGCCGTGGTTTCGTCCACTGTAAATGTATTTCAATGGTGCGCATCGCCCACCTCTGGTCGTCGCTGAGTCCAGAAACAAACCTGCGTAGGTGCAGCGCCTGATGGAACTTCAGCACGTTCCTCTCGTAAAAGACCTCCAAGCCGGCAAAGTACATGGCGCGGCAGGATAGCAACACGCTGATCAGTGGCGTCCTCGACTTTGCGTCGGTGGACGTCTTGACCCTCTTGGTCCTGCTGAACCGACGCTTGGAATGCAGCTCGACGGGATTTTGCCCGATAAGTAAATTACCAAGTATCAGGACCAAAATTTCATGAGGCATCATGGCTAGCGCTGAGGGTTGTTGTTGTTGTTGTTGCATGGAGTTGACAGTGGTTGGGTGTAACGGAGGCGGTCGCCTAATTGGAGTAGAATGAATGGCACTGGTAGGCCTTTCAGAAGGTTCATCCTCAACTAATTCCGAACACGCAGCTCGCATGCGTTTTGTAGGATTTGTCGTATCCATTGTAGGCTGCTATAGCTTGCGCATTCTGGAGACACATAAATGAAAATGTACATTCGCGCCTGGGCGCCGATTTTATCCTGGCGCCGCTCAATGGGAGCCGAATTCCGCGCCCTGCTGACTAACTTTCCCGCACGTCCCTCTCAGTGATCAGTGATAAAGGTTTAGTGGCCTACTTGCCTAAATATAGGGCCTCTCATGCCACACAGTCCGCTACCACAGCCTCCCAGATGTCAACCACACCGCGTCTCTCAGAGAAGGAATCAGCTTGCATCTCAGCTGCCACTACCACTGCTTCAACCCGCTCTTCTTCTGCCTTATCCCAATACAAATACGACATCATCTCTTCCTTCGTCCAGTCTCTAGAGTGTTTTTACGCTTTACATTGCCTACAAGATATACATATATATATATATATAGTAAAGTTGGAATGCAGTTCTTTCTAATTGCCGATCTAGACTGGGCCAGCCAAGTTTACAAAAGTTCTCTAATGATGGAGTTGTTAACGGCGCCTATTAAGCGTAATAATATTTATATAAGGAACCAAATTAGTATTGCCCAGTATCAACATACCTAGAAGTAATAAACTAATATAAGGTTAAAAACAGCTATTATTCGTCATATTCGAAATAGTGACATTTTGGACAGTACAATTCTTATGCTGCAGACTACAGGTTGCACTGTCTATGCAATGACTTACAAGTTAGTGATGATGCCCCATGTCAAGCGGCAAAGTGAACTCGCGATGGCTGTGTGGCGGCGTTGTCGGTTCCAGGTAGTTAGTTACCACCGCCAAGCCAGCCCCTTTTCACCACACGCATCAGCTTGGCCATAATAACTGAACAAGGCAAGGATAGGGGTAAACTAGCGGCTCCAATTGCAGGCCATCAGCGCAGCCAAGAGCCCTCATGCCTCCCATCGCCTCCCCCGAGACCCGAGACACGGCACTGCAAAGTCGGCAAACAAACACTCGAAACTCTCTTGGTTGGTCAAGGAAGACATCTAGTGCACTGGCAGCCTTGTTATGCTAGAACTTCCCTCCTATGGTCTGCATCATGCATGCACGCCCCAGGCTCAATACAGTAGGCCCCAGTCACCGTTGCTTCCGTATGGCGTCGGTGGCGGCGCGCCCAGTCGAAATAGTCCTTGCACCCCGTACTTCTATTCCCTTCTAGCTTCCTTCCTTCTTTGGAGTTCCTTCGGCAAGTTCCTCTGACCTAACTAACTAGTTGTGAGTTGTGCACAGGCTCCCCTCCAAGCCCACATGACAAAACTAGCCCCATCTCATTGTTCACTCGCACCAACGAGAACGGCGCCGATCCACGGCATAGGGTACACGTGGAAAAGTCCACGGTAATGTATGGCAGCATCACGTTTCTCTGCAATGCACTGGGAAAGGGGTGAATTAAATTGACCATTCCGATGCCACGCGTAGGAAGTAGAAAGGTACGCGTACAGTAAGCACATCACAGGGGACCAAAATCTGTAAAAGGACTCTCCAGATACGAAGGATATTGCCCCATCAGATGCTTGCGATGCGACGATGCCGCAAGCTCGTATTCCATCGGCTCGACAGCAGACACTGCCTCCAAATCCACAACAATGACCCGCCCATCGGATTTGATGAACTTCTCCAACTGTATCTCCGTACGCCATGCCAAACTTTGTAAGCTCCCAATGCAGCTCCTCCACCGGGTACTTCTCTGCAGGCATGGGATACCTTGCTGGTCGTACGACAGCACGCCTTCAATCCGGGACAGCAGAATGACCAGTAATCCTCCATGCATCATCGCCCAGCTCGGGAATGTAGGAATGGCACGGCCTTGAAGCGTCTTGAGAATCTCGTACATGGCCTTTTCGTCGCCGAATTCATCCTGGCAGCCGGGCCTCAGTGTCCTTATGACGAGAGGCGGCGGTAAGTAGTACGCGGGCATCAGCAATTGGTGATTCTTTTAAAGAGCTTGGTCAGACCGTTAAGCAGTGTAGAGAGGTTTCCATAGAATGCACTCCGAGTAATCCGAAGAACTCGCACGCTGTGGTGGATTCCGTCAATGTTGTTGCCCCGTCAAAGTTGTTGCCCCAAGTTGAGAAGCAGATTTCGTTCGAGGCGAAACTCTGTGATGCTTGTACACATGCGTGCTAGGTCGCTGCATTTACGCTGCTAATTTTACAATAAAGCTGGATACTGCGCTCGTGAGGTGGGTGCTGGATTGTCTGGTCGTGCCGCTGAGCGCGAATGGCGTCGACGCACAACTTCCGCTATAGGGTAGCGCCAACACCACCGCCTGCTTTTTGTGTCCTTTGAATGAGTTCTCAGCGCCGATCATATTTGAGATGAGAGATTTAGACTGTGAGGCTAGATTGCTAGCCAAGTCAGACAACTGTCCATAACTCTGCAATCAGAACATCACTAGGCAGGCGCCGAAGTAGAAAGCTTCTTTATAAATGAGGTTTGGCGACATCAAACGACGTAATATTAATCTATCTGCGCTTGCTACCAGAGAAACGAATGGCTCAAGCATTCCTGTTACACCTTCCTTTTCTTAAATCCCAGCTTCGACAGTTGAATGCGCGGCAGGACCCCAACCGCGACAAGCGCCATCGGCGCGTAAAACACCCACGCCTCGATCCTCAGCACGTTGCGCACGAACCCCGTGTCCGCCGCCGTGCAAAACGTCGCCAGCAGCAGCAGCAAGCTGACATACCCGGCCGCCCGATGCAACCGCCACACCCGCCCTCGCAGCGCCGGCACCACCCACATCGCGAAGCCGACCAGGTACTGGCCGCCCAGGAGCGTGGTCAGCGTCGCGCCGAGCGCGCCGTGGTTGCTCGCAAAGTGCGGCGCACCGTTGCGCTGCTTGTTGGCGTACACGGCGGTAAAGCCGGCTGCGAAGGCGACGAGCGAGGCCGCGTTGAGCCACGCGTGGACGCACTGGCCGACGCGCCGCTGGGCGGCGGTGCGGGTGGGCTGCAGCACCAGGATGGACTGTACGAGCAGGAACAGGCCGAAGACTTGGGAAAGCGGGTGCCAGGAGAAGAGGCTCAGGGGTTGTGAGAGTACCCGCCCGGAGAGGGATAGGGCGAAGGTAACGACGGCGGCCTGCGCGATGAAGCCGGCGCCTGCGTGCGAGACGGGGTTAGTCTTGGCGCCTGTGTGACGGGAAAGGGGGGGTGGGGGACAGTTAAGAGGACGGCCACTCACCACTCCAAAGCTGCGCCATGGTGAACGCATCATCTTGCTGGCGTGGTGGTGTGTTGCGATCGGGTGCTGGCTCATCAGCCTCGGCAGTCTGGCCGCGGCGCCTGGCCGGCGCGTCCTGAGAGAGGGCGGTGTTGGAAGGAGCCATTGCAATCACACGATGAGGCTGCGACGCATGAAGGGTCGGTCTTCGTGATTCAGGTCGGTTCGCGTCGGCTGCAGCCTTCCGTCATTTTGTGTAGATGAAGAAGCAACGGGCGCTCATGCAATTGCTGCGATAGCTCCGAACGGGCGGTTAAGACTGAGCCAATGAGAGGCGACTATTTACTAACCCACCGAGCCCTCCTGTGATTGGGGGCGGGAAGCTATATCGGCCCACAACTTCAGCGGGTTTCTTGTTATTGCACGGCTCCTCCCGACCGCCATAGAGATGCCCGCTTTCCGAAACTTACAAGGCGCTTTTGCGGCCTCACGTGGGATCCTACGACCACCAACCACCGTCATTACTCCATGCCGACCCTGTGAGAGCAGCCTGCTCAATACAGTCCTCTCATTGACCAGAATCGAGCTGCGCCCGACGTTTTCGTTGGGCTTGCACGCAGACACGGCGATGGAGGCAGAAGAGACCAGTGTCTTAGCTAGTTATCAACCAGAACACCAATATACACGAATTTGACCACTATCAATATCTGAATCTCGTTACTACCTTTCCAATACTCCATTAAGTTACTTACAGGTGCTCCGTATCCGTGCCGTTATTAGATACCCATGTCTTGTGTTACAGCTAATAGGCTCCCTGAATTAATTTTCGGCAGCCTTCATCAAGCTACCTACAGCCCGATGTTGCACCCATCTCCAGGTGAATGTATCTAATGAACCCCAGCCGTGCTTAGTCAGTCAGGAGTGCAGCCTTGAATCAGCGACCCTCCAAGAAGCACATTTGCTTCTCTTGCAATGCATCACCTTTCACCTTGCGCGCCATTGATCGTCCCCACCAGAATCAAAATGAAAACCATGGAACAGCTGCAAGAGATCGCCGACTCTCTAACTCTGCAAGAGATGAGGAACTTGAAGGAGGAAGCTGGTTACTACCGTTCCGGCTTCCCGTACCCGCTCGACTCCGAGTCTCCGTGGTTCTACATCAAGTATGGCAAGCACTCGTCGGCGTTGACAAGAATGGAGGCCGAAACACGAGAATTTACTTACAACGCCCTGCAAGAAATATCCCTGTCAGCTGTCAACAAGGATAGCCTCCCCTGCGTCCCTAAGATATTCCGCGTGATTTGGCCAGATTTTGTCGTCATGGAATATAGGGAAGGACGAACACTCCAAAAACTCGCAGAGACATTGCCTTGGGAGGAACAGCTTTCGTACATCCGACGCATTGCAAAAGCCATCGACATCCTTCTGAGCATTCCCATACCAGCCGATGCGACCCCCGGACCTTACGGAGGGGGCCTTATCCTGCACCCCCTCTTCAAGGATGCGGAGGCGCCGAAGCTGTTCAAGGACGTCGCTTCTCTGCGAGCGCATGTGAATTATATGAGCGGCATGCCTCAAAACCACCCGCCCCCCTCGGGTGCCCCACCACGGCCACAATGTGCCCTCGACAGCAGGCTCTATCTAGTCTGGGGGGACTTTAACCCTGGCAACTTCATCTTTGATGCGAATGGGTTTCTTTGTTTGATCGACTTTGAAAACGTCAATCTTTTGCCGCTTTGCTTCCAGACATACGCACTGCACTACGGATTCCCAATCTCAACGCAATATGGGTGGGCTGTGTCCGACGCGATGGAGACGGCACTGCCCACCCACAATATGGAAACGTTCATCAGAGCACATACTTGGTTCGTCAGATGTGCTGCTTGGATGGGTATGAAGAAGTCTAGAAATACCCAAAGACCATAAAACTGACTGGTTACAGGAGTACCAGAAGAAGAGAGGTACCGCAAGGTCCATAAATACATTGTCCCTGACGACATCAAAAGAGCTGGCTCGAAGCTGCACCAGCCGCCGTGAGAGATTTATTCTATTCCTGGCGAGGCGGGTACAAGTATGTCCCGGTGCTGCTAACTGGCGCCGCGCTGGGCCTGGGCCTTGCATTGCGATATACGAGTCGCAAGCGTAGGTGATGTTGAGGTCAAGATACTTTTTGGACATGCACAATTTGTACGGATCGATGCAGCCTTGCAAGGAGCGCTGGTGGAGCGACTGCTTGGTGGTACTGCCAAGCGAACGGGGGAGCAACTTTACTAGATGCCTACAATACAGTCGAAACGAGAGGCCGCCGAAGCCCGCTCGCCTACACACAAATTGCATGACCTAGCAAGTCCCAATGCAGATTTAGAAAGGCGCCACTGAGACTGATACGCAATTTCAACACGACGGAAAGGGAGCGCATGCCCAGGGGATGATGACGGTACGGGCCGGCCCGCGAAAGCGACCCCTGCTCCAGCCTCGTCGTCGTGGGCGGCGCACGCCGGCTGGCCGAACCGAACCCCTGTTCGACCGTTCCATCATGTCTCATTTCTATTTCCACTTTGGAGAACTTGGGCGCCTGAAATCAGCCCAATGCAACACTGCAGCCGCCGCCGCGACAGCTCCCGGCTGCCCTGCAAAACGAGGTGGTGGCTCAACAGTCACACCAAGCCAAAGCCCGAGGAAAACGAGGAATCTGAATTATCGTGTTCCAATTGGTGTGCTGATTTCCGATTTTACTCACTTCTCGGGTTGATGCGCCGGCGCTGCGGCATGGCTGGTGGCTGTTGCCTGGCGGGGGGGCCATGGCTGGATATGGCGTCACGATCTGCAGCGGCTGGGGCCTTTCACTCTGTAGCCTTGTCGGTCATTTCGAGGGGTGAGGTAAGTGTGGATGCAGAAATGCATCGTACGCCCCATGATGATTGTCAAGGTCATCAAGTATGAGCTTCGATCCGCACCCCGTCGGATACAAGTGCCGAGGCGACTCTCAGTGAGCTTGACAACTCCAGACACGGACACATCCACCCGCTATTATATTTATATACCTTGGATCGAATCTATCATCTCGCGTAAATCAACTAGTTTATTCGGCAACATATTGGCACTGACTCGACGGCCGCATTGCGGAGTCTCGGTACGACTAGCGGTTCTCGGTCCGCTTCCTAGCCCCAACTTTTGCTTATAAGCTTCTGCTTCGGCTTCCATTTCCGCCCATTGTTTCCACCCCTTGCTCTCGGACAAAGAACCAAGTGCACAGGCGAGCAAGGATTCTCCACGCAACACTGACTGCCGATGAGCTGCACAGCATCGGCAATGCCCGTGTCGTACGACAAATGGCTTGATGTTGCAGGGAGGGGGCGTCCACCACCCACCCAATGCAAGGTATATTAGATGCATCAGTATCTCTCCCCGCAGATGATCGTACTCTTGTCCATTCAACTCTACCGAAAGACTTTCAAATTCCGCCATGGTTTCTACGTCGTCGCCTTCGTCTAAAATCACCATCGCCGTCACGCAGGCAGAGCCGGTGTGGCTGGACCTCGAGGCCACCGTTGACAAGACCTGCAAGCTCATCGCGGAGGCCGCAAAGAATGGCGCCAAGATCATCACATTCCCCGAAGTTTGGATCCCCGGCTACCCCGCCTGGATCTGGTACAGCCACCCGTTCACGCAGTCGATACTCGCACCCCGTCGGTCATCTTCTAACTGTGCGCGCAGGTCACGGAACATGGACCCGGAACTCACCACCCGCTACATTCAGAACTCGCTCAAGCTCGGCTCCCCGCAGGCCGAGTGCATCACCCAGTGCGCCGCCGAGCACGGCATCGTCGTCGTGCTCGGCTTCTCCGAGAACGTCCACGAGTCGCTGTACATGTCGCAGGCGGTCATCGACGCCGACGGGCAGGTCCGCGTCACGCGCAGCAAGATGAAGCCGACGCACATGGAGCGCACCATCTTCGGGGACTCGCGCGGCGACTGCCTGGCGGGCGTGGCGGACACGGCGGCCGGGAGGGTCGGCGCGCTCAACTGCTGGGAGCACCTCCAGCCGCTGCTCAAGTACCACATGTATGCGCAACGGGAGCAGATTCACGTTGCCTCGTGGCCGCCCGTGCACGCCGATGTGCCCGAAGGCTGTCTAGAGTCCATGTCCGGAAGAGGTAAGATCTCAGGACGAAACTTGAATCGGCAGCGGAGGCGCTCATCAAATTTCGCTAGGTATAGCCGCCATCGCGCAGGTCTACGCGATGGAGTCGCAGTCGTTCGTGCTGCACACGACATCAGTCATCGGCCCGTCTGGCATTGAGCTGATGTCCCTCCCGCGGGGAGCGCTGATGAGCACGCCCGGCGGTGGAAACTCGTGCGTCTTCGGGCCGGACGGGAAGAAGTTGACGACGGACATTCCGGAGCACGAGGAGGGCATTGTTTACGCCACGATTGACCTAAATGACATTCTCAAGGCGCGAGCGTTTATAGACGTTTGCGGCCACTACAGTCGGCCGGATCTCCTGTGGCTGGGTGCTGACAAGGACATTAAGCGACATGTGAGAGATCTGTAAGGCTCTGGGGTCGCGCGTACTAGCAGCAAAGTCTTTGATCGATAACGCGGAAACCTGAAAAAAGAAGGCCAGTCAAAAGAAACAGAAACTCTCTCTCAATTTAAAATTTTGAATGAAATATTATTCAAGCTGTGCCGTCGAGACGCTGTACTTGAGTTCCAGGAATATAGCGGTGGAGGCGAGGGCACGTTGACCGTTACACTATACAAAGCAATGGCAAAAACTAACAAAGCAAATGACTTTTTGTACATCTATATGCCTGAGATGGACGTCAAGTACATGCGTCAGGAAAAATGAACTGAAAAAAAAAATGAGTTTACACGTCAGTCTCAAGCTCCCCAATCAGCTACCAGGATCTACTATTACACAACCATACACCCCCGAGACAAGTCTCGATCGCGGAGCGTCGACTATACCAGCTGAATGGAGCATATCACTCCCAAAGCTGATTCCCCTTTGCACGCTCCCTCGCCCTCGCCTCAAGCCCGGAAAGCACTGCTGCGCGCAGACGGCCGAGACTAGCCTGGACGCGGCGCATCCGTCATGAGCACGTCCCCATCCCCGTCGACCATCCAGGACAGCGTGATGGTCGAGAAAGCCATCCCTGTCATGACCAAATCGCCTTCCCAGTCTACCTTGTAATGTAGCGTGATGGCCGGGGGAGCAGGGGGCTGTTCAGCCACTGTCACCACGACGGCTTCGGGCTCGCCGGTCCCGGCGCCGCTGGCCCCGGCCACGTAGTTTTCGGATGGCTCGGAGACGGCGGTGCCTTTCACCGGCATTGTCTTGGGCTCGGATTGCCCCTGAAGAACCTCCACTTCTTGCAAGCAGGCCTCGGCCGATGATTGTCTATCTGGTGGGTTGGAGGCGGCTTCTTTTACCGGCCCCGCGGATCGCCCCTGGGCCGCTTCCGCTTCTCGCAAGCAGGCTTCAGCCGGCGGTTGTCTATCTGGTGGCTTGGGGGCGGCATCTTTGACCGGCCCCTCTTTGCGCACGGATGGCCTATGAAGCGCTTCCACTTCTTGCAAGCAGGCCCTGGCCGATCGTCTCTCTGACGGCCCGGAGACCAGCATCTTGTTCTTGATGAACGTGAGCCACCGGCTTTTTGCAATGGCTTTGCTCAGGCTCGTCGCGAGCGCGTCGCAAATCAACTTCCAGCGCGGGGCGGCGGGTGAGTGCGCGCCGGGGCCGGGGAGGTTGCCTGGCCAGGCCAGGTCCATGGCGACGACGCCGAGCGCCCATATGTCGACTGCAGCGCCGTACTCGAGGGGCTTCATCTTCCTTGCTGCCCGCTTTCCGTTGCTGTCGAATGTGATTTTCTCTCCGTTCGCGCCGCGTCGCTTCCTGTTTCCGTTGGCGTCGATCGCCGCGTGCATCTCGGGCGCGAACCAGGGTGCGCTTCCGCGGATGCTCGCGCAGCGGTCGCTGACGGTGGCGGCGCCAAAGTCGGTCAGCTTGACGCGGATCGGATCCAGCGCGGAGATGAGGATATTGGACGGCTTGATGCTCCGGTGCGCCAGGTTGCGCTCGTGCATGTAGGTGAGCGCGTCGAGGCACTGGTACGTCACGGAGACGGCTTGCTCATACTGTAGGCTCGACTCGAGATGCTCGAGACTGCCGTACGGCGCATATTCCAAATAGATGCTGGGGGTCACCCCTTCGTGCAACGCTAGACTGGGTCGCAGAAAGAGATTGAAAACGGTCAAGTTGACCTCTAGACATTGCGTTATGTTGGGCTGTTGAAGCGGAAAAGGTCAGTCAGAGTCACCATAAGCCTGGTTTACCGGGGCAAGGACAGAGAGAGGGTGACTTGCGTGTTTCAAATCGTTCCAAATCAGGACCTCCTTGCCCCAATTCTTCAATTCTTGACGTTCACTGTATTTGACTGATTTGACCACCCGAAACCTTGCAGTGCTGACGTTCCATTCACCAGCGACTCTGCCAAGGCTGGCGGGGAGGAACAAGGGCCGTGTCTGAAGAGCGGGATTCTTGTGCCGTGCGGGACCGGGTCGAACCAACTCTGAGTTCATCTCATTCTGTAGCTGCCGGTCTTTGACATCGCCACGAGTAGCAGCGAGGAAGCGGTCAACATACCGCTGGTGCCCTGCGCTGGTCCAGTCGCGCGATGGCACGGTGAGAGATATGCTGTACTTGCCTCCCAGGCAAATCACGACACCTCCAGGAACGTCCGGCCCCCCGACGACCCAAGTAAAGTCCCGCCTCCGATCGCTGAGATCAGAGCCGACCTCGGAGTTCTCCTCGGAGCCGCCGGGCTGGTACGTTACGGAACTACCGTGTCGAGACCCAAGGTCCCTGTAGACAAGACAATGATGCTCGTCAAAGGTCAAAGTACCGTGGAACTTTGCTATGAATGGATGGTTCAGCATGATATGGCATGAAGAGCTGCTCCCAATTAGCAAGCCATTCTTTCCCTTGGGACGGTCACGACGAAACCACAGGCGGAGCGTTTTGCGTTTCCCAGGCGAAGCTGGCTCTGCCTTGGCCGCTCGCGCTGCGGACTGCGCATCGCGGGCGGGTGGCTTGGGTTTTTGAAAGAGGTAGTGGCTCGTGAGGTAATCGGAGAAATCGTCCGAGTCGAAATGCAAGTAGACGAGAACCTCATCGCTGTTGTTGTCGTCATCGGGCATGACGGACGAGGGCAACAGCTATACCGTGATGCATTTGGTGTTTTTCCGTGCAGGCGCAGGTTGAACAAGGTATCTCGTCGAACGAAGCCGTGGCTGCAACGACATCCCAGCACAAACAGGTTCTTTGCAAAGTAAAATGTTGAAGACCATCGGCTGCATGATTCTGGCAAACGTGCCGGCGGCTAGAAGGCGGCTACAGAATAGTACTGACTGCATCTTCGTTCCTTTTGCAGTGCTTGTGCGACCTGTGACAAGCATAACCCGGGCGCTTATATTCTCAGCCACGTTTTGGGGGTCTTTGGCGGTTGGACGGGCGTCTTTGTCCTGTGCTAGATACATGCGTGGACGACAAGTAACTTATTCTGCATGTATGCATGCAGTTACTCAAAAGTCCCCGGTTCAGAAAAGGCCTCTGGCTGCCCCCCTTCTCTCATTATCTTTAACGTCCCCTTCACTTTGCAGATCACCAGCTCAAAAGAAAAGAAAAAAATACCACAGACACCCGCAAATTGCTGTAAAAAAACATGGTGAATCGGGAGAAGGAGGCTCGCAGCGACGCTCAGAAGGCCGGCGACGAGCGCACGGCGCAGCTGCAGAGGCAGCTCCCCGGCACGGATCTGAAGCTCGAGCCTAGCTGGTGGAGGTCGGCCACGGACTTTACCTTTGACGTCAAGGCGAGATGCGCCGTTGATTCTGTGTATTTAATTAATCTTTTCTTTTCTGCCGCTGTTAGCTCGTCGAACCAGGAGAAAATGGACAGGCCGACGCTCGACATGAATGCCATTTTGGTGAGGCGCTTTGTGCAGCCGATGGAGCCAGCTGCGGCGGAGAGGACGAAGCAAGAGGCGAGCAAGTGTCTGCGAGAACAAGCTAGGATCTTGTAGAGCGCTTCGATGCCATGTTCAAGACCAGGGGGCCTGAGATGTAGGCGGCGGCGGGCGTGAAGAGCCAGCAGAACGGTGGCTGCCCGAATTTCGAGCAAATAGAGTCAATCACCCTCTGCCTTGACGAGAGAAAGATATCCCCTTGCTGAGACAGATGCTTGTACTGGAGAAACCAATTTGCTAATCGCTGCTACATTGTACATTTTTCGGGGTTGAACGCAAGACCACTTAGACATTGTCCAGCCTTTTGGGAAATATTTTCATCAATCAATATCAACAGTCTTCCTCGGAAGCCGAGTAAGAAACTAACTAACCAGGCACGGGCGATGGTGCCAAACTCTCAGGCTTGGAAAGGTCACAAAGCCACCTTGCATCATCCGTCACCGGGACATTCTTCTCACACTCATGTTCGGAGGGTGTGTCTGTATGCCGTCTGAGCTGCAGCGGCTCAACCACCTCGAGACATTCATTGCCGAGTACCAAGTCAATTGGGCCAACCTTACCCCGTCTGTGGCAGCCCTCCTCGATCCAGGCATGACCCCCGAGCTCAAGACGCTGCTCCTGACTAGTGAGCCCATGTCGCTCAAAGGTCTTGCAACATGGGAGGGTAAAGTGAATCTCTTGTTCGCGTATGGTCAGGCTGAGAGTGTCAGCCTCTGCTGCGTGAGGAGGAGCCCGACGGTCGCGTCTGACCGAAAGAACGTTGGCCACAGAGTCGGGAGATCCATCTGGCTCGTCGACACCGGCGACCATAACAAGCTGGTGCCTGTGGGAGCTGTTGGTGAGTTAGTTATTCAAGGTCCCGTGCTGGCTCGCGGATACCTTGATGCTGAGAGAACCGCGCTTGCATTTCTTCACGATGTAGCCTGGCTGCGAAAACTACAGCCTGGATACGATGGGGAGCTCTACAAAACAGGAGACTTGGCACAATTTGCTGACGATGGATCCGTCCGATACCTTGGCCGAAAAGACAACTCAGTCAAGCTATACGGACAGCGGCTTGACCTGGACGACGTGCTCCAGCAGGTTCAGCGCTGTCTGATAGACATTTCAGACACGGAAGTCTGCGATGTGATTATGGACGTGTGCCGCACGTCAATATCTGAGGATGTCAAGTTGACAGCGTTTCTCGGAATGAACCCTACGTCACTTGATACGGGAGGTACTGTTCTCCTCGGCCCCTTGGACCGAGCCACTGTCTACCTGCAGATATTTCGGACTCGTTTGGCCAGCGTCGTTCCCCGGTACATGATTCCAACCGTCGTCGTCATAGTGTCCCATATACCACTCAATCTCTCCGGCAAAACTGATCGCAGAAAGCTGCGCGAAATTCTCTTCCAGATGACGGCTTCGGAGGAAGCTGCATGTCTGGGATCCGTTGCCAGCCACGAGGCCCCGTGCACACCCCAAGAACTGCAGCTCCGTTCGCTCTGGTCGCAGGTGCTAAACACTGCTGAATCGAGCATCGGAAGATTCGAGGACTTTTTCCGACGGGGAGGCGACTCGCTGGCGGCGATGAGGCTGGCCTCAGCCGCGCATGGCCTCGGTCTTAGTCTGACCTTTGGGGACATTTTTGCGAATCCAGTACTGTCAAGTCAGGCAAAGCTGATTGGCTCCACGGAGGGAAACACGCAACAGAGTTACACATGCTCGGCGTTTGAATTGATTACAGAGAGCCAAAAGCAAGCTGTTCTCGCAACAGCAGCTAAGGAGTACGCTTTACCGGCGACTCAGATTGAGGACATCTATCCAACTACACCAATGCAACAGGGCCTTGTCGCTCTCAACTCCCTACGGCCAGGCTCGTATGTGTCACGACGTGTCTACAAGCTTAGAGAGGGCGTTAGCTTTCGAAAGCTCGAAGCAGCTTGGAAAGCCACCTTGGACGCGAACCCCGCCTTGAGAACCCGTGTCATACGATCTGTTGGTGACGGCCCAACGTATCAAGTCGTGGTTCGCGACGAGGCGGTTGTTGACATGGCCTATGACTTGACCAAATATCTGGCGGACGACGAGGCAAAGCCGGTAAATCTGGGTACGCCGCTCGTACGAATGGCGATCATATCCAACGCCAGCGGAGAGCCAAACTTTTGCGTCGTTACCATGCATCACTGCATATACGATGCCTGGTCAGCGGCTATCCTGAAGACCCAAGTGAGCGACACGTATCATGGCCACGTTCCAGTCCTTCAAACATTTAGGGAGTTTGTCAAATATGTACTCCAATCTAATAAAAATTCATCCGATCATTGGAGAAGTGAGTTTGCTGGGATACGCGCCGAACAGTTTCCAGCTCTGCCAACGCCCACACATTCCCCAAATACCACGGAATCCGAAAGCCAGCATATATGCCTCCCTCCAAGTGTTGCAACGGCAGCAAATATAACACTCACCACGCGCATACAGCTAGCGTGGGCAATGACTCTAATGGCTTACACCAGCGTGAATGATGTAGTGTTTGGCTTGACGGTTTCTGGCAGGGCAGCGCCCGTGCCGGGGATTGACAAGATTGCTGGTCCCACGATTGCAACATTTCCCTTGAGGGTTCAGTTGAGGTCCTCTTCATCAATTCACGAGGAGCTGGAGACGCTGCAGAAACGTATCATAGAGATGATACAATTTGAACAGTTTGGGGTACAGAACATCAGTCGCCTTGGAGACGACGCGGCCAAGGCGTGCAAGTTCCAAAGCCTCCTCGTCATTCAACAGCGTCAATCATCAGCCGAAAAATCTGGCATCTTCGGTGATACTGGTGCTTTTACGCCCCAGCCAATGTGGAATACATACGCATTGACGATTCTGTCAACCCCCGGCGCCGATAGATGCGTCCGTTTCGAGGCTGTTTACGATGCCACGGTGGTGCCCAAGGCCCAAATGAGACGGATTCTACAAGTTTTTGGCAATGTCTTGAAGCAGACAGTACTGTCGCCGGATAAATTGGTGGGCGACATGGACAGTATCAGCACAGATGACTTGCAGCAAATCGAGTGCTGGAACTCTTCAGCGCCTCCAGCCGTTCCGAGGTGCATCCATGACATGATTCACGACCATTGCGTAGCGCAGCCAGAAGCTAGCGCGATTGACGCATGGGATGGTCAGTTTACCTACAAGCAGCTCGACGATCAGTCGTCACTGTTTTCAGCCGTTCTTAGAGAGAAACGACTGGGTCCAGACATGATGGTTCCTCTTTGCTTTGAAAAGTCGAAATGGGTCGCTGTTGCCATCTTGGCAGTCGCCAAAGCCGGTAGCGCGTTCATACTGTTGGACCCTTCACACCCAACCGAACGGCTGGCGTGGATTTGCAAGAATGCGCAAGCATCAGTGTTGCTATGTTCCAAGGATATGGCTGCGTTGGCGGCGAAGCTCGGCTGTCAACACGTCGTCCAGGTCGATGAGAACAGCAGTCGAGAAAACCAAGCCTCGCTAACTACTCAAGTGCATCATCCCATCCAAGCACTCCCTAGTAATGCCCTATGTGCGCTGTATACCTCGGGGTCAACGGGAACGCCGAAAGGCGTCGTTATCGAGCATTCAGCCTTCGCCACCCAAGTTACCGCGCTTGGACTGCACTTCCATCTGGGTCGCCAGTCACGTATTTTTCAGTTTGCATCCCATGCATTCGACGTCACCGCTGCCGATTATGTGTTTGGACTGGCCCTTGGCGGCTGCGTATGCGTCCCGAATGAAGCGGACAGCCGGGACAACCTAGCCAAAGCCATACGAGATCGTAGAGCAAACTGGACTTTTCTGACACCTTCGGTCGCCCGAACTCTAACACCCTCCGCTGTACCAGATCTCAACACCTTGGTGATTGGTGGCGAGTCTGCAAAGGGAATAGACTTTACGGTTTGGTCAGGCGCCGTGCGGCTCGTCTACGTATATGGTCCTGCTGAGGGGACGGTCTACTGCACTGTGCAGCCCAAGACTCAACCGGGTGCCAATCCGGTGAATATCGGATCGGCAGCTTCTTCCGCATGCTGGCTGGTAGAGCCTGCCAACCCAGAGAAGCTGGTTGCCATTGGGGCGGTTGGCGAGTTGGTGATTGAGGGCCCGATTGTCGGCCGCGGGTACATGGGAGAGGATCTGGGCGGCTCGCCTTTCATTCCGCCGCCAAAGTGGTTGCGTGCCATGCCACGAAGTGAGTCACCAGGCAGGCTATACAGAACTGGAGACTTGATGCGGTACAGTCCAGACGGCGACGGATCGCTAGAGTTTGTTGGTCGGAAGGACAGGCAGGTCAAACTTCGCGGGCAGAGAATGGAGCTTGCGGAGATTGAACATCAAGTTGCGCGGCATTTTCCTGCCACAACGGATGCCATTGTGGAAATCATTGCCCCCGAGAACTCAGACAGTCAGAGGTTACTTGCTGCTTTTATCTGGGATGCCAGCAATGTTGCAGGGAAACGCTCCAGTAACAACCAAGGCACGCTGTCCACGTCTGCCATGTTCGCCGTCCCAGATGAAGAGTTTCAATCTCGGGCATCGATCGCGGAAGTGGCGCTACGGAAGAGCCTACCTCCTTTCATGATCCCTTCGTTATTTGTTCCCCTCAAGCAATTCCCCCTCGGTCCTACCGGCAAAGTAGACCGGCGTCTTATCAAGGACAAGGCGTGCTCACTTTTGCGACGGGAGCTCAACATCTACCGTGGCTTCTGTTCATCTAGAATGAGGCCCCCTTCCAATACGTCAGAAAGTAAAATACACCAGCTGGTTGCAGATGTGCTTGGTCGGGATCGCGGCGACATTGGGATGAACGACGACTTTTTCCAGCTTGGTGGTGACTCGATTAGTGCCATGGTTCTGTCGGCACGGGCTATGGACATGGATCTGAAGTTGTCGGCCGCAGATATTCTAGGCCATCCTCGTCTTTGTGATATGGCCGACCTGGCTATTCAGAAGAGCACGGAGAGATGCTTGCCCACAGAGCAGCTATCGCTACCAGAGCCGTTCTCGTTGCTTCCCGCAAACTATCATCATAACACCTTGATGCAAGAAGTTGTGAAAGGCCGCTAGTAAGTTGATTCAACTATCTAGTTCCTATGCTGTTTTCTATCAAGATGAAGAGGAAAGAAAGTGAATCAACTTTATGAGAGCATAACAGCACTTCTATAGCTTCGATCAATGGAAGGTTCTAGAAGCTCGGCGGCACAGCCGCCGCTCAAGCGGCTTGCCCGTTACATCGTCTTTGGGCAATCGATCAGCAACTATTTGAGCAGATTAGACGTAGGCAGCCTTTTGAGTAAGGAGTAAGGGAAGAGCCTCTTCCTACTATTAGATGATACTTAAAGCTCCTATTAAAAATTATGAATAGGCATTGCCTGCTTTAGCCTAATAAGTGGCAAATAATTTGAATACCTTTATTAGCCCTGCCTGCTTCGTCCTTGGGGGCCAAGAATGCGACCGTCTTGTAGAATGCTGATGAGCTCTTTGTTGTTTGTGGCGGATAAGAGCCCAGCGAAGCGCAGCTTTACCATTTTATATCTCTCGATTAGATCTCGAGATTTGGACTTGGATAAACAACTTGACAAACTCATTATAGTTGTACAACGCGGCCTTCTCCAAAAGACCCTTTTGCATTGAAGGTACTTCGCTGTCTAGTTGCGCTCCTGCGTGCAAGGCTTTTCGCGCAGCCATCAATCGTCGATGAGATAATGCCCACTCCAGCGTGCTGTTGCCGTGATTCGCGACATCGTATCTGAATCTGAATGCTTCTAATAGAGAATAAAACCGTTTGTTGACGGAGGCGAGCGAGAGAAGATCTCTCCCGCTTTTAAAAATGAGGCGATAATGATGATTACCTCGTTGGGGATGTGATTGACCATTTGAGGCAATCTTGGCTGGCAGAAGGTGGAAAAGCTAATTCATGTGTAAGACGCCGGAATTAAAAACTTGAAGCAGTGTTGAATACATTAAACTTTGTTAGATACGTCTGTACATATACATGCCTCTCCAGTTATACTCTTACTATAGTAGCACAGCTTCTCACCGATCCTGAACCATTGGGAAGAAATGTTTTGAGGTCTGCGCTCAGCTTGCCTTGGCATATCCCATCACCATTCAATCTCCATGACAAACCTCAGGGTGGCAATATATAGGCGGCCTGTGGATCTGGCACTGGATTGGCATACCTCGTCAATCACAGCACCTCCATACATGGATTGCTGCTAGAAACTTTCGGGTCCGCTGGGGCAAGCGGAATGATGGCACTCGCTCAACGACACTCTGACGTGCTCGATTTCAGCCCGCCAGCAGTCTATTTTTACGTCTCAACAACCAGCCTGGACAAGGAGTCCATTTTGATGAAACATCTCACCAGAAACCTCTGAATCAGCCTTTACCTACGATGCCTGAAGAACTCAAAGATAAAAATTTCAAGCCAATCGAGGTAGGAGACCACGTCCTCACGCCGATTCGCGGGGGCTGTCGTGAGGGCGATGTCAGCCAACTCATTCATAATGAAGAAGAGGCTGAGGCTGCTGGCCTGAAGAACCCACCCAAGGTAATCATCTAGACTAGAACCCAAACGCAAAACTGAGCCAAGAGTGGTAAACAGGCCGCTTTCATTGATCAGCATGGCCATAAAGTTGCGCATAATCCAGGGGCTTTAAGCCATGAGGAGTAGGCAAAATAGTCATGTTATAAGGAATAATAGGATTTACTTTGCTCGCAGCAGAACACAGGTAAAAGTTTTGTAGTATGACTTGTTTGTGAGACTTCGCTGGAGGTCCAGGACTGGCCTACTAGTAGATTGGCTGGTAGAAACCGCAACTTTGTTGAAGCCTAATCTACAAAGCTAATTCTAAAGGCGAACATCCTTCGGTTTATATTACTAGTATAAGTTGTGCGCCCTCCTGCTTGTTTAGGCTCGTCATTAATGATGTAGCAATGCGATCACAATGGCCCATCATAGATGATGTACATGGCTATTTGTTGATGCATGTCTTGTGACTTGTTGCTACTCTGTCTACAGCGACAGCCCAAAACACAGTTTAGCAGCTTAATATAGAGCGTCATTCTTCTGCTGTCATCTGCCATCAAACTTCTGCAAGCGGGAATAAAAAATCGCAGATGAAGACTCTTTCCTTCTTTTCTTAAACGAATACTAAAGGAAAATAGTACTATGCCGCGTAAGATTTGCATCATAGCAGTCGACGGTGAAACTGGTTTCGCTATTGCTGAACTCATCCAGCAGCACTGAGACTTTTCTCGCAAGGTCGAAGCCGTCGTCGGCCTCGCGCTGGATGAAAAGTCCGAGAAAGCACAAGAGCTCTAGAGCCTTGGCGTGCTGATCGTGCAGCATAAGCATGGACGCGCGCGCGAAATAGCAAAGGCTCTGCAGAGTACTGGGTGCGACACCATCTGCCTGGTGCCACCTGCGCATCAGGACAAGTACGACATCTGCGTCGAGCTGGTCGAAGTGGCCAAGAAGGCGCAGATTCCGAACGTGTGTCTGATTAGTAGCGTTGGATGCGACTACGCTACTGCTAAGAAACAGCCGCGCCTGCGAGAATTCATTGATCTTGAGACTCTTGTGCTACAGAGCAAAGGCGATGCTAGTACACCAACTGGGGGCTCGCCTTGCGTCATCCGGTAAGCTAACGTATTGTTGCCACTAGGTAGACAATCACAGAATTTATATCAACTTTTTAATGTATGGTAGGGCCGGCTTCTACGTTGAGAACTTACTGCTTTATAGTAAGCAGGCTAAGGAGGAGTCTACACTCCCCTTGCCTATCGGCAACAGCCATAAATTCGCCCCGGTGGCTCTTGGGGTGCGTGAGAATTGTCCAGTTTTGGAAAAAGAAAAAGTCGCTGCGAAAGCCATGCTCACAGCTTCAATGTTATAGGACGTCGCGAATGTTGCTGCCCACGTTCTGACGGGGACTGGCAAGCACGGCTTCAATGACTAGCATCGCGGCTAGATGATGGTCGTCATAGGTAAGGCTGATACCTGCACCCTATTGCCGGGAGCAATGTCTAATTATAATAATAGGTCTAATGTTATGTGCCGGTGAGGAACTCGCAACCGCAGCAAGCAAGGCGCTCGGTGTCGATCTCAAGTTTGAGAACATTTCTTAGTGAGTTGAGCTTTGTTAGCCGTCTCCCACCCTTTAACTAACCGCCTTCACAGGGCCGAAGCTAAGCGCGTGCTCGCGGCTCAAAGTGACATTGATGAATCGGAGCAGCAGTATCTTCTTGAGTATTACAGCCTAGTACGAGAGGGTAAGACAAACTACATTGCAACGACAGCCTTCCACGACGTCACTGGCGAGCACCCAACGGAGCCGAGTGAGTTCTTTTCCATGTATAAGAATGAGATGCGGCCTAAAAAGGTCGTCAAGCGCAACCACAAGTAGCCCTATTCTAGTAAAATGTTTAAGTATATTTATAAAACTCTTTGCTAGGCAATATAAAGATGGATTTACACTGTAAAGAAATCGTGTTCTAACAGTGTTGATGATTCTCGTCACATCCAGCAGTCACATCCAGCAGCGCAGCAATGGCGCTAATAACGTACAACTTCGGGCAGCCAGCAGGAGCGCCCTCTATCCAAGAGGCCAACTGTTATAAGTTGTCAACTCGTGAGTCAAAGTTAAGCTTGTATTCCCCTAGTTCAAGGATGTTGTCTATTGGTCTTCACTGCGAGGGCTTGGGAGTCACCACAAGTAGAGTACAACTCTGGCATCAAGTCGAGATGTACAAGCTGTGATAGACAGGCGGGCATGCGGATGAACGCCTTCAGGATGCTTCAACCTAAATGGCAGACCCACCTGCCAAGAGTGGGCTCCGACGTTACGTCAAGCCATCGAGTAAAGCTGGTGTTGCCATTTTGCCGAAAGGCGCGTTATTACCTGATAGCTTCATTTCTCTCATGCGTTTTCTTTCCATTTGATTGGACTTGCAAGGTATTTGTATGCAGTGGTCTCTCGGAAACAAAAGCCAAGCCCGTCATCGGTGCGGGTATCCTTGTTCGCTGAGTGAAGCATGACCATGCATTACGGTAGGAACCTACACAGCTTACATGTGAAGCGCATATGAACGGCCGGCGAAAGTCCCCCGCACTGCAGAATGCCCTCGCCCAAATTGCACAGCTTTCAAAAGTCTGCCATTTCATTTTATACTTTTTGCAGTTTCAACCCGTAGCCTCTGCCCGTAGCTTGGCTTGGCTTGGGCACCGGCCGAGACCCGGCGTCGGAGCTCCCCGATCCCCACCAGTCCCCCTCCGTAGTGGCCCGAAGTCGCACGCCTAAAGTTTAGAGGCCGCGCAGTTTAAATACAGCCTCGCCCGTCATTTTCTCGACACGATGGAGGGGCTCCATACAAGCTGAGTCGTGCGAGCAAAACATCCGAGCCCAAAAAAAAATCAAATCGCGGGGTATCCTAAAGCCCAAATCAGAACCACCAAGAACAGCCAGCCCTCATTAAGTTGAACCTACACACAAAGACACTTACATCCCTTTCCCCTCCTCCGCAGTCACCATGGCTACTACCATTGACGAGATCAGCTACAAGATCACCGACGACGTCGCCACCACCGTCGTCCCTGCTGACCAGATTGACAAGACTTTTCGCTCGACATGCATTGGTATGTCTACGCAACCCACCCTACTCACTCACCCTACTAACACCCACCCGTGCAGACCTCATCTCGGCCACCTTGGGCGGCAAGGTCCTTGCCTTCTCCGACCAGTGGTTCGCCGAAGCCTCCAACCTGCTGACCCCGACCGCGCCCGTCTCGCAGCCCGGCAAGATGGTCTTCACCGGCGCCTGGTACGACGGCTGGGAGACACGCCGCCACAACCCGGAGCCCTTTGACTGGGTCGTCATCCGCCTCGGCGTCGCCTCCGGCACCGTCTCGGGCGTCGAGGTCGACACGGCCTTCTTCACCGGCAACTACGCGCCCTTCGTCTCCGTCGAGGGCTGCTTCAGCGACAACGACGACGAGGTCGTCTCCTGGCAGGGCACGCGCGGCGGCTGGCAGACGATCCTCGGCATCCGCGAGTGCGGCCCCTCGGCGCGCTTCGGATGGAAGCTCGACGCGCCGACGACTGAGCGGTACACGCACGTGCGCATCAACATGTACGCGGACGGCGGCATCGCGCGCTTCCGCCTGTTCGGCCACGCGGTGCCCGTGTTCCCGGCCGACCCGCAGGCCGTGCTGGACCTCGCGGCCGCGCAGAACGGCGGCGTCGCCGTGGCCTGCTCCGACCAGCACTTCGGCACCAAGGACAACCTGCTGCTGCCGGGCCGCGGCAAGGACATGGGCGACGGGTGGGAGACGGCGCGCTCGCGAGGGCGCGACCACGTCGACTGGACGATAGTCAAGCTGGGCGCGCCGGGCCGCGTCGACAAGTTCGTGGTGGACACGGCGCACTTCCGCGGCAACTTCCCGCAAAAGGTCCGCCTGGAGGCGATGCACAGCGCGAGCGCGAGCCCGGCGGCGGACGACGCGGGGTGGAAGGAGGTGGTGGCGCCGAGCAAGACGAGCGCGGACTTGGAGCACGAGTTTGCCTGTGCTGACACGAACAGCGTATTCACTCACATCAAGCTCGTCATGATCCCCGACGGCGGCGTCAAGCGCGTGCGCGCGTTTGGCCGCAGAGCCATCTAGGCATCGGCCTAGTGACCCTGTCCGTATGTATGTATGTATGTATGTATGCACGTACCAAGTCTGCGATGCTGATGTGCTAAACAGTATCCGTAGTATATAGACGACGAGGATGTGAGAAAGAAAAAAAAAATAGGCAACTCGCCGGCATGTATGCATAAAATTTACAGATTACATTAAAATGAATTAAACACAACCTTGTCGCTATGATTCATGTTGTCATGTTCGTAGTTTATTATCCCGCCCGCTGTTCTGCCACAATGACGATGCTGTGGCTTGGACGCCCCGCCACACCACGCAGTACGTAGTGATCCGCTTCGGGCTCCTTTGAATCTCCATCTCCATCTCCATTCCTCACACGACCTCGCACAAGGCGGCTTTCCCTTCCCGCTCCAACGCTGGCAGCCGCTTTTCGCTACTGGCATCCCGACCGTGCCCTTTTCTCACGAGCAAAGGCGCGCATGACTCTTCTCTTCGCCGCATAGTCCTCACGCGAGTCCGGCAGTGGCGGAGCTGCCCCTCCCCTCCTCTCCCGCACCATGGATCCCGAGGAATCGACGGCGTCGCCTGTCGACCGCGGCGAGCAGCACCCGCCGCGTCCCATGCCGACCGACCTCCCGACCTCCCTCAACGACCGTCGCCACGCCCCTACGGAATACATCGTCCCCGAGACGGAGATTTACGACGGCTGGCAAGGTCAGTCGCCCGTCTGCCCCAGGGGCGGGCCGCCCAAACATTTTCCTCCCCTCCCCCCCTGACTTGTCTTCCTAACGTGCGCATTGATTGTCCAGGCGAATCCCAGTTTCTCACGACACCCGCCGTCGCGAAGCCGCTCAACTTTGCCAACCTCTCCCTCAACCACAACGACTACGAGGGTGACATCACAAAGGGCCCCAAGGACAGCGACGCTCGCCTCATGGAGATGCTCGCCGCCCAAGCAGCCGCTCAACAGGCGGGCCACGGCGCCGAGGACGACAACGCCATCGCTGAAAATGACAAGATTTCCGACGACGAGAAGAAGGATGCCCTGCAAAAGTCTCTCACCATGGCCGCCAGCAACGGCGACGTGGACAAGATTACAAGAATGCTTTCCGGCAAAGCCAAGGCGTACATCGATGTCAACGCGCCCGACGAGGATGGCACGCCGCCACTCATCTACGCAAGCTGCTTTGTGCGTACCGCTCACCAAGCTCTGCTGCTCGTTACGCTAACTGTGGATAGGGCCACGAAGGCGTGGTCAAGGCTCTGATCGATGCAGGCGTCGACGTCAACAAGCAAGACCAGAACCAATGGAGCGCCCTGATGTGGGCAATGACGAATCGCCATAAGAATATTGCCAAGCTCCTGCTCGACAGCGGCGCCTCCTCCGACCAAAAAACCTCCTCCGGCCGAACAGCGTTCGATTTTGTGCCACCCGACAGCGACATGTCCTTTTACCTCCATGACAACGGTTATAATATTGGCAACGCTGGAATGGGCGACGACTTTTACAATCCCGGGTTTTCTCAAGATCGGTTTGAGGAAGAAATGGCTGAGAATGAGATGCGCCGCCGACTCATGATGGAAAGTGCGCGCGATCTAGAGGTTGACCTAGGAAACGTAGGCATGGACGATCAACCAGAGGTTCGTACCCAAATGAATATGCTCCCTTCATCCTAGTGAGCATTGATTTACTAATCTCTACAGCCCGCGGAAGAATTTGAAGAAGAGCAGCAGGAATTTGACTGGGGGCGATGTTTACACGACCAAATGTTTGTTTTTCAAGAGCACGAACTCGACCGCATACTCGACATCATTATAACCAGGATGACGCCGCAACGATCGCCATCGCAAAAACCGGTTCCAGCAAATATGATTTTCCTCAGCGCGCGATACGCACATTACCACGCAAGCCCAGAGCTTTTGGAACGATTGCTGGTCTCCGCGATGGACCTTATTAACAACAAGGTCGAGGCGTGCCAGTGGGACATGACCATTCTAGCCTTCTGGATCTCCAACGCGACGTTGCTGCTACACTACCTCAAAAAGGATGCGGGTCTAGTAGAGGCAACGTCGGAATTTCAAACACAGCTGGCAGACCTCATCAATGAGATTTTCATCCTCATCGTGCGCGACGCTGAGCGACGTCTGGACAAGGTGTTGGATCCGGCCATGTTGGACCACGAGACGATCCCAGGCTTCGAGGACATTACCTTTCAAAACGAGTGGAAGCTGTTTAAGCGAAAGACTGCGGTCAAACAAGAGCCGCTGGAAAAGCGGTATAGGCCACCCTCGCCCAAGCAAAGAGCTAAACCGTCGCCGCGTAACGTCACATCGCTGCTCTCCTCCACCGTGTTTGTGCTGGACCTGTACGACATTCACTCGGTGATTACGACACAAATCATTTCGCAACTACTGTACTGGATTGGGGCCGAGCTGTTTAACCGCGTCATGTCGAATAGGAAATACTTGGCGAGGACCAAGGCCATGCAGATTCGCATGAACGTTTCACTTTTGGAAGAGTGGGCTCGGACCAACAACCGACAGGCCGAGCACTACGAAGGGGGCGAGACAAAGTCGACGGGCGAGACGACGGCAGGCGCAAGCCGGCGGCACCTGGCGCCCGTCATCCAGCTCCTGCAGTGGCTGCAGTGCTTCTCGTCGCTGGTCGAAGACGACCTGGAGGAGCTCGTGGGGACCCTGCAGCAGCTCAAACGCCTGACGCCGCAGCAGCTGATTCATGCGGCGACGCATTATCGCGCCGAGGTGGGCGAGAAGCGGCTGCCCAAAAGCGCGACCAAGTACCTGCTAGAGATCCAGAAGGAGGCGGCGCTGAAACGGGACCGGCGGCGGAGCCGAGCCGCGTCGCCGCTGCCCAAGACGGGCGGCGGCCCGGAAACGAGCGCGCCGTCGACGCCGGTCAAGAACAGCGGCGGCAAGAACGGGCTGGGCGCGTCGCCCTCGACCGCTCAGAGCACGCCGGCCCGCGGGGGCCACGACGTCGACGGCGGAGGGGACGGTTGGGATGACGACGACGACGAGGCGCCGCCGAATCTGCTGATGGACCCGGCGCTGATGCTGCCGTTCACGCTGCCGTCGGTGACGGACATGCTCATCTCGTACGGGGCGGGCTTCGGCGGCGTCAACAGGGAGCGCGAACGCAAGTACATACCCACGGTGCCGCCCGAGTTCCTGGACAAGCTCGAGGTGGCGAGCGGCGGCGGGCGCAAGGACCCCATGTTTGCGGAGAAGGACTGGGAGAACGAGGAGGTTTGAGATGGCGCGGGGGAAAGCTGCTAGGGAGTATCCGAAAAAGGAGATGACTATTTACAGAAAATACATTAACATGATGGTTTGACGCGCAAGGCTGAGATGACACAGATGGTTGCGGGCAGTGTGAATGAAATGGTACCTGGTTAAATGGCGGGAAGCTGCTCCGGTTTCATGGCGTCGAGGGCCGGTCCGAACGCACCCGTGAAACGTACCTGCCATCGCGCCTCTCCCTCTTTCTTGACACGGCAGTCAGAGTCGCGGGTTTGGCATTTTGTCCGCAAGAAGCAGCTTCGCGATGACCAACGCACGGACGGGAAGCAGCACATGGGAGAAGCGCCGGTCGAACGCGAAACAGTACACGGACACAGTTGTGAGATGCTTTACTGCAGCGTGCGGCAGCCGCAGAAGAAGCTCCTGATCCTCGCTGCAAAAAGGGAAAATTGTGCACGGTCTGCCCGGACCGGAGAATGGACATGGAAGGTGCCAGAGTTCTTCGTAATGCCCTCGGGAGGAGTGTGTGTGTTGGCAATGCTTTGATTCGGCATGAACGGCCGCCACTGCCGTCCAGGTCCAGGACCCTTGGGGCCTTGCGCCGCCGCATATTAAGACTGGTACCTTTCTTTTTTTTGTCACATCTCATCAACTACGTTAAGAGATGCGCATCAAACTTCCTCAGTAGTCCACCTATTCGACTTCCCCGTCTTGGGCTTTGGATGGGAACATGCAACAGTCAGTAGTCGCGAGCAACGACGAAAGCATAACAGCCACCTCCCAGGCTGTGACATGGGAATAATGCCGCTCATAAAGCGCGAGCCGCGTTCCTGACCCAAGAGCCTGGTTAAACTCCTTCTCACGTCTCAAGAGGGGTGCCCCAACTCTGTCGAGGTCGGTTTGCAGGGGAGGGAATAAGCTAGAATAGGAAGTCTGTCGTGAGGGTGGTGTGGGTAAAAAAGAACAATGGGAACAATGGAAAATAGTAATCCGCTGCTGTCCACGAGCACCGACTAGCTGGCACCGGCGTGGTCTGCTAACTTGAGTGATCGGTACCAAGAGGTACACTTCCTGCTCATCGTGGTATAGAACCATCCGAGCGGACCGTAAGCCGTTGTGTAGTTGGGTACCTTGAGTTACCAGTGACCCCGAAGTTGATGCTAGCAAACTTGGCAACAAAAGCACTAAATGAAAGGACTATCTATGCCCAATCAAGCGGTTTCGCCTTACAACTTGAGCGGCATTTACCGACGTCTTGGGTTTCCGTCCTGTAAATTTTTTTTTTTCATGCTCCGGTTCCTGGAAAGAGTCATGTCCCTGTCCATGCGGAACTTCGGGTTCCTGGACGAAACGGGGCTTCTTACGGCGCACAACCAAAAATGTTCCGCCGGGGCTGGGGCTCGTTGTTCCCGCCACCCGTTCCCGCAACGGAAAGGGCACAGGAGGAGGGCCTCGAGTTAAAGTGGCTGCAGGAGGGAACGGTTCTGGAACACTGTCGACTTGCAAACGTATTGACAAGGGCTCTGAAAGGCTGGCGGTGGTGAGTTGGTGAAAAGTGTTGTCGGTAGATGGCCGTGGCGAAAATAGCAGACAGGCTGCATTGACGTGACACGTATGTAGATACACAGGCAACTGAGGGCCTCTAGTTCTGGTTGAGGTTGCTCTACAAGAGGCCTCTGAAAAAACCAACATGCTGAGTCGACAACGTCAGTGCGCAATGGTTTCAGGCAGGAAGAAATCAACACAATGCGGTGCAGGGTAGTAACGTAAATGGAGTTTCGACGGGCGGGCGAGGTCCCCCGCTACCACGCCAGGTACCATCTGCGAATGGTAGCTAGGTAGGGGAGCAAAAGACTAACTTATGTAAGTGCCAATGATGAAGCAACATGATTGTCGCTACGAGAGAATCAATGCGCCGTCCAAGTCATGACGAGGAAGTAGTGGAAGGACGAACAGTGGATTTGACTAGTATGCTGTCAATCAACCAGCGACGATGCGCTGGTAACTGGATCGAGAAAAGTAGACCAAGTTGAATCTGTGGAACCCCATCAATTCAATGGAAGGCGCTTTCCCTCACTCTGCTTCCCTCATTGCGAGAACCGTTGTGCAGAACGATAGTCAACTTCAGCACCCAAGAACGAAGTGACGGGTCGCCGACTGGTCACCGGGATACTGGTGGTATTCTGCATGCGGAGAAAAGTTGAGAAGCCTCTTCCCAAGGTCGAAGAATCAATGTCACCGCCCCGTGTCAGCCGTGCGGGCTCTGGTAGGCAGATAAAGATGAACGGGACGGGACGTGCCAGGCAGGCAGGCAAGCAGCGTTGCAACGCACACGCAGGTCAACTCCCGTGCCTACATAGTTAGTCACCAGTATGTATTTTTGTTGAGATGCAGAGATGGCGTTCGTTGTATTGGATCATCGCATTACGCCAGTCTCAGACGCACAGCGTGATACCACGCGGTCAGCGGGGGACCCGAGACGAGACATTGATGAACAACAGGGAAGTTGCGTCTAGAGGTGCCACAGACGCCATGGTAGCGAGCTCAACATGCACATTTTCTGATCACGACGCTGCGCGGACAAGAGCTGCTGAGACTAAAGCGCAGCTGACCTCCTCTCGTCTTGCGCGTATACAGACAGAGGCCGCCTGAAGCATCGCCGCACCGAACCAGACTATGTTTTTAGGCGTGAACCTTTCTGCGATTTGTGTGGTGTTGACCTAATTTTCTTGGCCAGCAGCGAGAAATGAGCACACCCTCACCATGTATTAGCGGTTGAAGCTTGCGTATGACCAATCACTGGCCAAGGCTCGCCGCGCGCTCTCCCTGATTTGGTAGATTCTTCCTGCCACTGAGGCCCCGCTACGTGGACGGCAAAAGACGTTGCGCCGGTAAATATGTTTGTTGTTTTTGGGGTGGTGGTTGACGATCTGTACATTGCAAAGGCTGAGAGTTGCCAGTTTGTTTCTTTTTTCCCCAGAAGTGACATGCAACTATCCGTGATAACCTAAAGTGTGGATGTGAAGATCGGAAGACCGGGCTCAGAAGTAAATAATTCAGCCGACCCAGGGCCCTGGCAGAGCCAACACCAACGCCATGCACTTTCTTTTTATAGGGCAATGGTTTTTCTTTTGACCCCCCACTTTCGACGGTAGCCCAGGTTCATCCTGAGTTTGGTTTATTTTCCGGCGTGGGCGCAAACCTTGCGTGTGAAAAGGCAGTGCGCGATGGACACGATGGAAAGAGCAGCTACGTGCGTTTTGTTACGCTCGGTGATGATTAGTGCACAAAGAAGTGAAAGTAGTGTTTTTGCTTGTGAATGGCGGGATTTAGCCCTCATTAGGGCTTTTGCCTCGGGATCCAGATGAAGAAGCAGAAGCAGAGGTTTGTCGAAGTGCGGTGTACAGAGATGTACCTTGGGCCACTTCGGGCAGCGGTGTGGTGGCGGCGGTGACTAGTCGGCCAGCGGTACCTGCAGTAGCAGTAGGCTAGACTTGTCATGCTGGGATTGGACATGGCTATGTTGCCCAATGTAGAAGCGTTGGCTGGCTGCCTGGTTCAACTGCACGATGGCATCTGACTTTGCCAGCGAGAACCGGAGTCGCTTTGTCTTGTTGATGATGTGTCTGGCATGGCGACACAGCTGGCTCGTGGCAACAAGTAGGGGACAGCATCGGAGGATTATCCCTTGTTCTCGGGACAAGAATTGCCAATTAGTTAGGAGCAGGGCCCAGAATAGTCGTTCATGCCATCAACAGCCCGCCGAGCTGGAGGTTCGGCACACCGCAGAAGGCGGGTGGGCTTGGACGTGGCTGGGGAGCCACACTCTTTCTTCCTCTCTGCCGTCTGCAGCAGGACGGGAGGGGTATCAAGGCCGGCCCTGTCCCGATGGTCACTGCAGCCGTCGATGGGTGGGCTGGTCTGCGTTGGCAGGGTACACGCAAGTACATGCTGGACAAGAGATGTATTGGGCTGCTGGCTGATGAGCTATCATGTTATCCTGCGTTGTCTCTGTAGATGCCTAGGGTTTGCTGGGACCGGCCGCTAAGAAAAATCGAACTGGCCAACCAGGGCGTGGCGCTGGCTTGGCTGCTTGGGAATAGTCAACGGGTGCACGAAGCGCATCCTGGCACTAGAACAGTTTAGTAATTGGGTCTTTTTGATGAGTCAATTGGTACAGTGCTTTGTCTTGACTGACGCCGATGTCCGTACGACGGATACACAAGTCACGGTGGCAGGCAGGCAAGCAGGACATCTGGCGCAATACGGAGTTGCATGAAGATAGCAGGCGTCGAGTCTCCTGTTCCTGTAACAGGTTGCAGCGAGAAGGCTGGATAAGGGGGAGGGGGATTTGATGTCATGAGCACGGAGTAGTGGTGAGAACAAAGAGAAGGGCGGCAGAAGAGAAGAAACGGGATGAAAGAGTGAAACCTGCGAGTTAGAGAGTGGTGGACTGGGGACTGAGGGTACCTGACGCGGCATAGAAGACGACACGCCGGCGGAAGTCCCTTATGTCTCCCTTGTAACTTGTTCCACCAGCTGGGCCAAGTCCTCCCCACTGTTTGTGCGTTGTGCCAATCATTCGGGCGGTTGGTAAGAATCTAGGCCTGGAACAAGTTCTGCTGAAAAGAAAAAAAAAAGCCAAAAAAAAAGAGGTTGAGAAAAATAAGCAAAGTCAACGGATGTACCGCTTGTACATGAGATTCTGCAGCAAGTGCCCTGCCTGCCTACCTTACGATGGGGAATGGACAAGGTGCATGTGAGTTCCTTCGCAGCCTAAACTAGGGTCCCTCTGTTTTTGCTTGCCGGGCGGCCGCTCTTTTTGGGGCGCCAGTGACGGTGTCAGTGTCATGAGATGTGTGTCTCTGCTTGCGCTTGTGCTTCTGTGCTTGTGTGTCTGTCCCATCTGTATGAGTTGTTTCTCTCTTCTTACTCTCTCTCGTTTCTCAAACCTCACAAGACTTTCCCATCCTCCCCATACATTAACTTCGGTAACCCCCCTCCTGGTCGTTTGTTGCTACCCCAAACAAACACCTACAACCTACCATTGTCGCCGTTTGTACATCGCCACGCAATACCTTTACACAACACATACCTGCCAGGACAAATCGCCAGACTTCCTCACCGCAAAACTGTGGGATACTCGGAAACCAGGATATCGGGATACCGGGCTACCAGACCATCAGGATTTAAGACACTTACGATTTAAAGAAGAAAGAAAGCTAGACCGCTTTCTACGCATCTCAGCCAGCTACCTCGCTTGCAGCTCGCTTGCTCAATCTACGTGTCGTTTGCCAGGCCTGCTTTACACGCAAAGTGTCCCGAAACCTTTGACGACCAATTTCAACACCTGATTTCGCATTCCGGTTGAGTTCAGTTTACACAGAAGCTCAACACTTGGTCGTCTCCACTGACGACGTTGTTTGCGCCACTGCCACTGCCGATACAACGACGATCTGGGAAAGAAAATCAAGTTGTCAATTCGACACACGTCGGCGCCGAACCAACCTGCTGATAGTCAAAATATTCCCAAAAATCTCTCACGCAACGGACAACTCGGCAAGAAGAAGCTAGACACGCATGTAGTCATCACCATCATGTCACCACCGACGCGCTTCAGCTCTATGAGGGCCAGCAGCAGGCCTGCCGCCGTCCTGCCCCCAGTCTCTCGCGACGACAGCAGCCTGGCCGCCTTCAGATCTTTCAGATACGAGAAGACCGTTGCTGCTGAGCCCCCCGTGCAGTACAAGCCCACGATCAAGCGCGCCTCCACCATGCTGCCGCCCCGGGAGCCTTCTCTGAAGCGGTCACCATCCAGCTCGACAACAACCTCGTCCTCGGCGAACTCATGCACGGCATCGGTTTCCGCCGTCTCGCTGGCCGGCACCGCTGCCACCTCCATCCACGGCGGCAGCGTCGTCGTCGTTGCGGCGCCATCGATGCGTCTAATCCTGCCTTCTGTTCCGCCCCCGACGGAGCTCCATCCGGCCCTGCGCTCGCCTGCACCGCTGCTCGACGAGCGGAAGCGCGACTCGGGACACGGCAGCGCCATCATGAAAGATACCATCCACGAGGAGGAGCGCCTCAACGTAGTCGGTCTTAGCGAACATGACGATTGTTTCGTCGAGAGCCGGCAACGGTGGCGGCAGCAGCCGACAACGTCCAAGCACGCCGCCGCCACATCGTCTCCGGCGACCCCCCCTGCGTCGTCTGTGAGCGCGGGCCCTGTTACTTTCGGCAGTGGTAAACCGCGCCGCCAAAGTTTATTTCCTGCCAACGAGGTGCGGCCTCGGCCTGCCACTGCCTGCCTCACGACAAGCGGCACCTATTATGGCGCTGGTGCTCCTTCTAAAAACAGCAGCGCCTGTGCCACTGGGGCGGCACCCACTAACGGAAGCCCTGCGACAATCACCGCAGCCGCTAGGGCCCCCAAAACATCACCTTCATCAATAATTGCTCCTCTCGATCTGCACATCACATCTACTGCCTCCTCCTCCTCCTCTTCTTCCTCTCGCAACAAGCTTCCTCCTCCCACTGTTTCTGCTGCCATCACCGCGTCCGACTTTATTCCTGCTCCTCTTTCGCAGCCCCCCTCGCCCTCCCGCTCCTCGTCCCGCGCGTCGTCCCGCCCGAAGCTCTTCAGGCGACAAAGCCTCCACATCTCCTCCCTCTGGGGCGGCTCCCGCGACGACAGCGCCACTACCAGACCCAGCAGCAACAACAACACGCAGCCGCACTCTCAGCACAATACCACCCCGAGAGCCCTTCGACGTTGTCACAGTGGTTCCCAGCTGCGGGGCACCTCGACGGATGCTGTTGGTAATACGAGACTTGCTGCGGATATTACTATTCCTGGTTCTGCTGCTCGCCGTCGCCCTGCTACTGGCGCCGCTGCAACCCCAGCAGCCCCAGCCTCCGCTAAGCTTCAGCCACTGGTAAAGCCACCCTTGTCCCCTGCGCGGAGCTCCTCCCGATCGTCGTCGCAGGCCATGTCGTCGCCTTCTCCTGACCTTGACCGCGAGAGCGCCGCCGCTGACTTTTCGCCCCTGGTCGTTGCCATTGACACCGAGAGCCTGCTGGATGATTCTTACATCACCTCCATGCACTTCTCTAAGCGCGGCAGCTACATCGACCCCGACAACATCCTCGCGATGGGCCGCATGTCCATCACCGACGACGACCGAAGCGCGACACCCACCCAGCACTCCTCTGTCGCCACCGTGCCTCGGCCTGCTTCGTCGGCCACCAGCTACGCCGCTGCAGATGGGCAAGCTCGCGCGCCGCGCCGCGCCGCATCGCCAGCCCCCGACATGCCTGGCATCATGACCCCCGATCTCGAGCAAGAGTCGCAAAAGGTCAGGCAGCTTTACGCCTCAGGATCGCCCCCTGCCTCCCTGCGCGATACCTCCAGACACTCGTACTGTGATCGCCTTGAGCCTACCCCAGAGGTCCTGACTGAAGATGACGATTCCGCTGCGTATGAAACCTCCTTGGCTGCCCCGGGTGCTGTGGCAGCTTCCTCTCCAGTCTCGGACACTACTGACTCTTCCTTCTTGTCTCCCCAGAAACGGAAATACTCTCGCACCTTCATTTTCCGTGCCAAATTCCGTAAACTCTTCGTCTAATGATGCTACTGCCCGCCGCGAACCCACCGACCCTGCAGGCGGCTTCGAGGACTGGGACGATCTTGATAGCAATATGGTCGACCGCTACGGTTTCATCGGCACCCCACGCAGCCAGTCGCGCGTTGGAACCCCAACCGAGATGCGCTCACAACACCGTTCCCCTCGTCGCCGCAACGTCCTCATCAAGCGCGACCCGATGGGCTTCGCCTCATCCCAGGGCCGCGTGCGCCTCCCCAGCCGCAAAGTCTCGGCCCGCTCTCTCAACACGCAACACTCCGAGGTTTCGCTCGTCTCGTTTCGCTCCTCACGCTCCGTTCTCCGCCAGGCCGGCAACCTCCTCCCGCAGAATAGAAATCGTCGCTGGATGGACGAGGCTGGCGACATGCTGACGGTCTCCCCGAACCTACAAGACAGCGTTGAGGAGGCGCAGGTGGAAAAGATCTCGGAGGCACTGAAGCGCAAGGAAATAGAAAGATCCGAAAAGTGGCGGCGCATGGCGCGGGTCATCCGCAATGGCGACCAAGGGCAGGGCATGGAGTTTGACTTTGACACCCGGAACCCGAAGTTGATCGAGCGCACGTGGAAGGGCATCCCAGACCGGTGGCGCGCCGCCGCCTGGTGGTCCTTCCTCGCCACATCTGCTAGGGAGTATGCCGAATCCGCCACGGACGACGAAATCACGGCCGACTTTCACCGACTGCAGGACTGCGCGTCGGCCGACGACACCCAAATCGACCTGGACGTGCCGCGGACAATCAGTCGACACGTCATGTTCCGACGGCGCTACAGAGGCGGGCAGCGGCTGCTGTTCCGGGTGCTGCACGCGCTGTCGTTATACTTTCCCGAAACGGGCTATGTGCAGGGCATGGCGTCACTGGCCGCCACGCTTTTATGCTACTTTGACGAGGAAAAGTGCTTTGTGATGCTGGTGCGCATGTGGCGGCTGCGCGGGCTCGAGCGGCTCTATCGCCCTCCGGGCTTCCAGGGCCTCATGGCGGCGCTACACGAGTTCGAGACGCGCTGGCTGCACCGCGATGTGGCCGCCAAGATGGCTGACCTGGGCATCGACGGCACCGCCTACGGCACCCGCTGGTACCTGACCCTGTTCAACCTCTCCATCCCGTTTGCCGCGCAGCTGCGCGTCTGGGACGTCTTCCTGCTCCTCGGAGACCCGGCCCGCGGCGAGCTACATCCACCGCAATCGGACACGTCACGCCTGACGCCGAAGCCGAGCGCCAACAGCCTGGTGTCCCTCCCGTCGATTCAAGAAAAACCAGCAACGCCACCGCTGACCTCGACTTGCGAGGCCGCTGCGACGACGAAGCCGAGCAGCGGGCTGGACGTGCTGCACGCGACGAGCGCGGCGCTCATCCAGGCCCTCCGCGAGGTGCTCCTCGACGCCGACTTTGAAAATGCGATGAAGGCCCTGACGGCGTGGATCCCCATCAAGGACGAGGATCTGCTGATGAAGGTGACGAGGGCCGAGTGGAAGACGCAGCTTAAGAAACGGTCATGATTCTTTTCCTCTGTACCCTTTTTCCTTTGTTCTTTTCTCCTTTGCCTTTCCTTTTTTTTTCTGGCGGATGCTGTCTCCTCTTGTTCGTTCAAAAATACCCCTCCTGCGCAGAGATGCCATGCCTTTTTTTTTTGTTTCCGGGTCTCCCTTTTTGATTCATTGTCACGATAGATGATACCTTTATTCTTAAAGTCCACACTCGCAGCGTGTTTCTTCTTAATCCTCTGCATCCCCCCTTTTCTTCTTCTTCTTTTCCCTTGTTGAACTCTTCTCTATACCCACATTTTTCTTTTTCTTTTGTTTCTTCGTTTTCTCCTCTCTTGAGCCAGTCAAGAGGTGTACACATGCAACTTTACGGGTTGATGCGGGTGGCGAAGAAACGGCAACTTTATTACCTAGGGGAGCAAGGATGACATGGACGGTGGGAAACAAGGGCGTTTTTGTACCAATCTATCGAGACAAAACCAGATGGACAACGAAATACAATCCACAACACGAACTTATTGGCCAGAGTTCTGCACGATTGCCTCTAGGGTCATCACACTATGCATGATAAAATTGCGTGGGATGTAAAGAGGCCAGGCCGTCACGCCTATAATCAATATACTTTTTGGTCATCTACATATCCCAAACGCCATCGTTCTTCATCGTGGATCGCCCCTCGCATCCTCAGTAGCTGGTGATATTCAGTCCTGTCATGACAGAGACGTGGCAGCGTTTCCCAAACGAGGAAGGGGAAAAGGAGTTGAGGCGTCCGCTTGGAAGGTAACGCACACTCGATAGAAGGAGAAACAGGACCAATTACAGGTAAATGACATCGTATGAAACGAAAAAATATCGAAAGAAAATAGGCAAAAAATATGAAGAAGATGCGAGCAAAAATGCTGTGTCCAAAGAAAAAGAGGCCTTTTGCTGCATAAAAGGCCAAGGCAGCATACTAGTGCATCGCCTGAAATTGCATATTCATTGCAGAGAATATGCATTAGATGTGCATCCAACTGTATGTCCCGCATGGCCATGCTTAAATGACATAAGTGACAAAGAGAATTCGTTCTTGTCGACGTGACATGTTCATAAAATTCGTGTCGTATACGAATGGCGTATGCTTCAAAATAAAACTCGTGACAGTAATGGGCGTGCTATTGAGCCCTTTCGCCAGCGGCACTGGTAGCTTCTCGTTCTCGTTCTCTTTCTCGGTCTCGGCCTTGTCTATCATCCTCGTGGCGAGGGTGTGGGTGCGTCTCTGGCTGTGAATCGCGGCGAGTTCCTTCCACTTGTTAGTTGCCGTGCAAGATTGAATTCAATTTTTTGGTCTATTACCGTCGGGTGCCTCTCGATCCTTGGAGGATGTCGAAGAGTTATCATGCGCAGGAGTTCTTTCGCGGTGTCCCGGGTCGCGGCTTGGGACTATGCTATGCCGTGGACCGTGATACCAAGACACATCGCTTTTGTGCCGTTTATGCGTCTTGCGGCCCGAGGTTCCTCCATGATCGCTTTGTGCAAACGGTGGCGATCGTGGACGCTGCGTGCTGCTGGTGCGACTGTGGTGAGAGGAGTCTGCTCCGGCTTTTCGCTTCTTTTGTGACTCGCCTGCAGGACTACTGGGCCTGTTCGCTGCACTGGAGGACTGCCCTGGCTGTGTTCCGGGAGGGTACCAGTGATGGAAGAACAGTGTACTGTCATGCTGACCTGACTGCCCTCCACCAGACTGGTGAGGCTGAAATGGGCCAAGTGTAGATGTGCTTGGCTGAAGTCCCCCAGATTGCGGGGTATTTGATCCCGTAGACGAAATATTGGAGCCGGCGGGCCGACCGGCTGGGCCGGAGATAGTCTGTCCCCGGGCTCTTGTTGGCGAAGTTGCGTAGCTTGTGTATGTGCTTGCATGGGCTGGTGGCGGAAGATTGGGCGGCGGAAGGTATTGAGCAGCGGCCTGAGCAGCGGCCTCACGCTGAGATTCGGGCGAGAGCGGTCGAGGCGGAGGAGGAGGCAGTTGGTGATACTGCGGTTGCGAAACCATGAATTGATGAGCCCAGTCTAAAGCAGCCTGGGGTAGAACGCCGCCGCTGGCCATGCCAGTAAAGACTAAAGGAATCATAGGAGGGGGGATGCCTCCGTTGATAGAAGAGCGTAGCATGTCCATTTCGATCTTGCGCTGTTCTAAACGGAGTCCCTCCTGTCTTGTTCTCTCCTCTTCTTGTCTCGTTTTCTCCTCTTCGGTTCGAGCAAGCAGCCAATTCCGCATTGACTCGTCCGAATGAGACCAGTGTTGCGGAGGGGGTGGAAAAGGCGACTGGGTCGGGGCCGGCGCCGGGGCTGGAGGTGGAGGTGGAGGCGGAGGCGGAGGCGCCGGGGTTGGAGCGCCCCAGGAATCTCTATGATGGTGCTGGTGATGATGATGAGACGGTGCGGGAGGCTGTTGGCTGTGGTGGAGGGGAGGCGGAGGATGGTGTGAAGGAGGATGAGCCGACGGATGGGGAGCTGTGACCTGATGAGGCGTCATGGCCATGGCGGGGGGAGGTGGGAGGCTACGATGAGGTGCCGACATGATGGAAGGAGTTGGAATCTGTCGTCGAGGCTTCAAGCAGGTACTCGACGAAAAGGTCGAGACTGGAGAGGTAATGCCGGAGGGCGGTGTCGGCAGGTCATGGACAGCCCTGTACCCATGTGACGGCAATGGATGCTTGTGAATTGTCAGCATACTGTCAGTGAGACAAGCACAAGGAGAGGATGGAGAAAGAAGAAGAATGTGTGCAAGGCAAGAGAAGGAAGGAGAGTATAAATAGCAAAGCTAGGACATGTGTAGAAACTGAAGAGCAAGTACAGAAGCGGAGAGACTGGGCTTGGATAAAAATACAATCTATATCAAGGAAGAAGGACCGGGGATTGACAGCAAGGATGGGAGGGAAGGCGTACGGGTCGTATGATCAAGTTGCATCAAACGGCGTCTCTTTTTCTCAGGCTTCTCAATCCACCACCGGTGAGGCAGCGAGTGGCGAGCTGGATGTGGCGGCCAGCTTAAGAAGAGTAGCGGAGATGGACCAGAAGGGAAGTGGGAAGTCTATGCATGGAGCATTCCAATCTCACTTAGGCATGGCGGGTGAAGGACTCGGAGGACGATGGCGATGGAGATTGACAAACCAGTTGAAGAACAGATCTGAGTAGGGAGGCAAGTCGATTTACCCGAGATAGGCCAGTAGCGTAAGCTCTTGCAGCGGAGAAGCCAATATAGCGGCGCGTGAGCAGGCGATTCAAGACGAGTCAGTAATGTGCGAAGTGTGTGAGAGGTCCGTGGGGGGGCGTCTAGAGACACCACGACAAGACACGAGGCGTGTGTAGGTGAAGGCGGAGACTATGGTCGAGCTGTGGAGAGGAATGGCGGCAGAAGAGCGAAGACGAATAGGAGGGTGTGTGGAGAGAAGCCCAGCAAAGGTGTTGATGGAGGCGGATGAATCGAGGTGGGTGAGTGTGGTGCAGTCCAGTCAGTCCACTGACAGAATCGGGCGATAATGCGAGATGACAGGCGGCGTGAGCGCGAGCGTGAGCGGCGTGGGTGGATGGTGGAGGCGGCGCGGGGAGAGATGAGGGGACAACTGGGGTGGAATCTGGGAGGGGGGACGTCGGCGAATATGGCGACGGGATGCACTGGCTGCTCCGTGATAGGAACGAGGCCGATTGACGATGGTCAAGCGTTTGGTACGAAAAGAAGCCGCCCACGGCGCCGCCGACAATGAAGAAGAAGCGAATTGGCAATTGGCGAGGACTGGGTCGATAGTGTATGGTACTGGAGCAGCTCGGCGACAAAGAACGCGTGTCGAGCTAGCCAAGTCAACAAAGCAGAGCAAACACACAGCCAAGTGGTGCTCTGAGGAGACTGAGCGGAACAAAGAAGTACGGAGCTGGAGGTAAACGAGTAGTGGTGAGTTTGACGTTTGTTATGCTGCGTTTGCAGTGGTGATGGTCGTTGTGGTCGGGCCCGGTGCTGGAAACGAGGGACAGAGTCAAGGACTGCAAGCTTGCAAGTTGGCCAGGAACTAGGATCGAAAGACTGTTGACAAAGCCGTTGATGAGAGGCGCGTCGAGGCCGTGAGTGGCGATTTCTAGGGTCAATTGGCGGATGGACAAGCCACAGATGAAGGAGCGGTTGTTTGATCGTTTTTTGTATCTGGCTCCCGCTCTTTGTTGGAGTACAGCCTCGACAGGGAAAGGGTCCAAGAAAAAAAAGAAAAAAAAAGAAGAAAAAAAGGAAAAAAGGAACCGGGAACAAACACAGGTGTAGCAAGGTGAGATGGTGTGAGGGAGGGGGAAACTTGAGGTGAGGATAACGGCCCGCCCAAGGAAAAAAAAGTCAATGGAGCAAGGGGAGGGTGTAACAAAGGGTGTGAAGGGGTAGAAGGGGAAAGGAAAGGGAAACGGGGGGAGGGGGGTGTAGTGAAAAGAGGTGGAGGGAAGGGGGAGGGGAGGGAATTGACAGAGGGAATTACGGCAAAAAAGATTGAAATGAGTAGGACGACGATGATGTGTGGTTGATGATACAAAGAAGGAGGAGAGAAGAAGCAGGAAGAAGAGGAGTAGCAGGAGGCTGGCTGGATGTAGGCAGCCAGGTACTAGGCAGGTAGCCGGCGGGTTGGCCAGAATGACGAAGGTTCTGTGATGAGGGGCAGATGGGATAGTTACTGATAGCCACTGACACAGACAGACAGATGGATAAGAGAAGAATAGGCCCATCGGTAGCTAGACGAATAGCCAAGGCTTGAATTGTTACTGTTAGCCTGTATTTGGTGGTGCTGGCAGTAACAGCAACGGCAGGGTCAGTCAGGGTGGCTATTCTTAGCAGCAAGACTGTCTTAAGCCACCAGAATCCGGCCAGTTGGTGGCCAATGTTCCAAGGAAAACGCAACACTGACCCAACTATCCGCACTTGTAGTTGATAGAAAAATAACTAGAAATTGCCTGGTCGGCAAGTACGTTCCCCTAGTCCCTTTAGCAGTTGAGCCATGGCTTTGGCGTGAGCTAGCGCTCGACAGTTTACCTGTTCTATTCACGCCGTTGAAACGGGTTCGCTCCAGTCATGAACCGCACCAAGACATGTAGAGGTACTCTGTACAGGTAGGTGTATGTACATACATATGAATGTACAGTAGGTATGTACCTTGGGTGATGTGCCAGGGTCTTCCCTCTCCCACAAACAAATGCAGACCCTGACGGCGACGGCGGCGGCAACGACAACACAATGACCACCACCACCACAGCAATATTATTGCCCCAAAGAGAAATCAAAACACACCTTCCTGCAACTCTGTGCAACTTGCGCCCCGATGTGGATGGCGACGTCTTGCTCCGATACGAGCCCACGAGCCACGAGCCTGTCCAATGCACCACCAAATCCGCCACCACGCACCACGACACCATTGCCTTGCTTTGCCTTGCCTTGCCTAGCCTCACCTGTTCTGCCTCTGCTTCATCAGGCGCACACTTACCTAGCCCGCCTATAATACATCCAACTCCGGCTCTAACTGCTGGTCAGGTTTGTACCAAGCGGCGGGGGAACGCAGGGTGGCGGCCAGCCATCCGCCGCCGCCATTGTCTGTCCGTTGTGCTCGGATAAGCCGCCTCTCCTTGTCCTCCATCTTCAGACGCCAATCTGCTGTGGCGCTCTGCTTGGCTTGGAGCATGCCCTGTACTGACACCTATCTTGCAGGCCACTTACCTTGTACACCAGCCTCCCCCGTCCTGCGAGTGCCGTGCATGAAGCAACAGCTACAATGTTGCCTCCCACCACATGCTTGCTGCCACGAACACGCATGGCCGTGATCCGTGGCCGCCCATCAACAACTCTCGCCTGCGCCGTCGCTGGCGCTAACAGTCGCAGGCACCCAACATGGATGCTTTCCACTGTGAACGCCACCTGCGCCGCACCCTGGTCGACTCTTGTCGCTGCTGTCCTGGTAACTGGTCGACTGGTCATCCGGCTCTTGTCCCGCCCTGCACTGGAATTGCCAGATTAGGCTCTCCAAACGGCGCGCCACCACATGTGCCTGCGGCCCTGTCCTTGTCCATCCTACCCCCCTCGCCGACCCCTGTTGCCATGCCTAGAGCTCACATTACAACGCACGAATCGCTGAATGGCAATGTCTCGAATCTGGACCGGTTGGGTTGCTCATGTCTGAGGCTGCCCCTGACCCGACCCCGACAGGGCAGGCCAAGACAAGACAAGCACCACACCAAAAACTAGCAAAACAAAAACAACCGACCAGTGTGCAGCAACGATCAAAATAAAGGCGCGCATCATCGGATACACCAGACCAGAAATAGCCATGCGTGCTGATAATCACCAGCCCGCCAGCGTGCTGCATCATATGACCTTGCAGATATAGATGGGCCTGCTCAAGCTGCCTTCCTCGACCATTACCCCGATATCATGTGAATGGCCACCCAGTATCCTTACATTATCCAATCTCTGCTATACCAACCCGGGCTATATTCGGTACCTTGCTTATTCGTACAACTTTGCTGCCTCGAGTACCCCCAGTTTGTCGTCCTGATCATCTCCCTGTTTGCGCCCCTTGTATTAGGAAACCTGGTCGGCCCGGCTGCATACACCAGGAAGACGGAAGAGAAAAAGTAAAATGGACTTGAAACCAAACAATGGAAAATCATGGCAAAAGTCTATTATAACGTCAAATTCATAAGGCGGCCTGCATGTTTCGTTTCACGGGACGCTGAGCCCTGCATCTGCACTGCACACAGGCAGGTACATGGACGACGGTTGGACGCCATGCAAACTGGTCACCAGCCCGATAGAGCGACAGCAGATAAGTTTAAGTACGTAAAACACCACTTGCAACCTGGGGCCGATTGCCATGACACATTTATTGAATTCAGCTGTCACGGTGCACTGGTGCATGTCCCAGCATGCTGCTTTACAGCCGTTGGGCGCAGTATACCTAGATTCTGCAGCAAACCAAGAACATCAATGTCGTGGCCTGGTGGGAAACATGCCAAAGCATGGGATAAATTGTACCCGTACGCCGTACCGCGATAAGAATGAAAGACCGGGGCCGTGCACAACGACTGTAGAGATGCTTGATAGGTAGAGATATGCTGTGCTTATGGGTTATGTAGCAATTGTATAATTTGCTAGTGTCATCATTACCCGAATGCTTGCCCTGCCCATGCGCAACCAACGACCGACTGCCGACTGCCGACTTGCCAGCTGCCAACATCATCGCGTCCGTTTGCTTTCCACATCCCCTCACCCGCCTTCCGCCTTGCGCCTTCCGCCTTTCATCCACCTTCATGAAGCCGCCATTTTTGCTTTTTCCCATCATTACCCTTTTATTTCCCTATCTCCCGTCCCGCCCTTCAAATAACCCGGCACCCCTCCATGTCTTACTCTCCAACGTCCCCTTGTCCACCCGTCTATTTTCGTCCCCGTCATCTATTTTTGTCAGTTGCCATTTCCCCTTCCGGCTCTCAACTAGGATCGCGTTTGTCAACACCCCCGTCCCGCGCTAGAAATTACATGGAGCACCACGGCCGAACCAGACCAATCGGTTCACCTCAGCAACGAGGGGAATGCCTGGCATCGCCAGTCGGCTTAAGCCTCGCGTGGCCCTCTCGAAGCCCCTCCTCGAAAGCCCACACAGCTTTCCTGGTTGCTGGTGGAGCTGCCATCACATCACCGACACCGACCAATGCCACAACATCGGCCATCGAGATGCCCGATCGTCCCGCCATTCAGCTGATGGCAAATATCGTATCATACCTGCAGATTCAGCATCTTCCTTTTGCCCTCATTGCTGATTTGTAACCGGAAACGCTCCCCTCTTGCAGGTAGAGTTGCGGCATGTCTCGCCGAACTTGCGTCCTGTCGGCTCGTTAAACCCGCCATGATATTGGCCAGCAAAGCGCAACAGACTTTGAATTGCACTGCCTACTGCCTACCCATCGGCATAATCATCCTAGTTCCCCGTCTTTCCCCTGTTGCGGGACATATCCCGTCCCCGAAGAAAGACCAACCGGAATATTGGTTCTCTCCGCGAGCAACGGACTCTGTTTGCCAAGCCTTCGACTACGTCCAGACCAGCTCCCATGCATCCTTGGTTGAATAGCGTCACAATTAGTATTACCTCTGTACCTCCAAGCCGATCGCCTGTTGTTCTACCTTGACACATCTTGGCCAACCTATCGTGTGGCAGCCATTTGCCACTCATCCATTCCCTTGCCTTTTTTGCTTTGCTGATACGCCGGCTTCCGTGCTGCAGGTAACGCTAAACTCATGGTCTGCAGCATTAGCTCGGCGTCTACTCTCAGGAAAATCGGCATGCGTTACCGCTCGTTTCTCTCGGGACCACCTGCACTACACAAAGGATGCTTGGTGCAGATCCAACGTCAACCAGCCCCCTCCATTATGCACACTGAAATGCCTGTCATGCACGTCAATCCGGGACCTTTCCTGCAACCGCACCACTTGCGCAATCTATCCTCCTCCAATGGTCATTTCGATGCCTCACCTGCCCCCGAAGCTCCGACGGACAGATGCCCGACTAGTCTACATCCTTTTAACATACATTGTGCTTCCGTTGAAGCTGACCAACTGCTCAACGCCGCGGAATATATGCATGCCTGCATGAGGCACTGACTCAAGTTGTACGACCGGCAGTCATCTCAGTCCACCATGAAGAAAGAGCATATGATTTTTTAGGCACCAGGCACTACGGGGGAAAAGTGTCTCAGCACAGCCACCAGTTACACATGCATCTTTATTGCCTCTCGTTATCCCTCCTGATCAGCCGGGACTGTTGTATGTTGCGAACATGTCTAGCTGTGACGCCTCAACACGTGTCTGGGCCTCAAAATCGGCGACCTCCGGGGCTGGCATTTCTAAATGCTTACCAATTAGCAATTTCTAATATTTGATCGTGCAATGACGGGGTACAGTTGACAATTTCCTTGTAAAATGGCACAGGGTTGGACCTCGTAACTGCCTTGGGCTCGAAATGGCAGTGGTGCAGCAATGTCCAACGTCGTACGAACAGAAAACACGAGGATCTTTCTGTTACAGATCAATCAAACCTTGTTGGGCTAGGGCTGCGGTAGCACAATTCGAAGCCTGATCTAGAAAGTGAGTTTTGCCATACACCGCTGACGTACATACATGCCAAAGGAGGACCGCGGGAACAAGCACATGGATCGAAAAATCAAACAAGACTCTGCCGCCTGATCTTGGCTCTGTATTCTGATTCTCATCATCACCATCGGTATTACCACTACCGTGAGTGCGCTCGTCGGGATAAGGGCAAGGGTCTTTGGAGGGCATAGTTTCGCTTGATCAATTAGATCCTGTGCTCGATCTCATAGCGCTTGACCAGAGCACGTCGAGAAACGATGATGGCGCACTGGCATTAGTATCTCACAACATTTGCTCTTGCGTCACCTTTGTCATCCATTCTCTTTTGGTGTATGGTCCACAGACAATAATCCACAAATGCCTTGTTTTTTGACGGACTGAGATACGGATGCTGGCAGATACGACAAGAAAGCCCGTTTTTGCGAGCGTTGGTGTCAGTTCAGGTAGCACAGAGTGCATGATCTGGTCCGGATTCGTTGTCCTGGTCATATCTCATTTCAGCAACTGTTGCATTCATGTTTTCAAAGCGTAGGACACGCGATTGTCACTTTCCCCGTCCCAGCGCCGCCCCAACGCGCTTTGCCCCTTACCATGCTACTGGTGCTGAATGTCATCCCGACTTTCATCCTATCGGCAAACTATTGCTCCTTGGGCCGATGGCACCCTGACGAGCAAGACCCTCCAGTGTGGTCACTAGGAATGGCTCACCACACACCTACCAATCGCTGGCAAGCCGCTGTCGTGCCCAATGAAGCGGCGTACAAGGCCTTAGTCACATTCCGGCACCCTGCGGGGAAGCCAAATGTGGTCGCAGCGGCGGGCCTAGGCAGCAACGGACCATCTGCTAGTACTGGGCTTGGGGCACAGGAGCCCAGCTCCTGGTCCAGCCTTTCTCATTGTAGTCTACTGTAGGATCCTGAAACAAGTAACCAGTCCCTGAGAGAGCTAGAATGAAAACGCCAGTAGAGCGCTTTCCAAGCAGTGTGAAACGGCATCTTTGTGGCTTCTGGAGAAGAGACAAAGTACGATGTACAACCAAGCATGTAGCATGTAGGCTGTAGGCTGTAGGCTGTTTCTCAATATCTGGTACAGGCATGGGAAGCGTACAATATCATCGATTTGTGAGACCCTGTGCCGCCTGCACTCACTTGGTCTAGAGGGCAAATACAAAACTCTGACCCGTGTGTGGTGAAGATGCGTAAAGCGCCATTGATCTTGACGGTTTAGTGAGAACCTTGACCATCATCGTAGTCTGTTGTAAGAATAGAACCTTTTGACCCTGTGCACTACTAGATACATGATCTAGAAGCCTGATGAACCTCTACAGATGGAGATGTCTGCCGAGCCGCATTGTCAGAACGATCTACAGGGTAGCTACCGATTGCGGGTTCCGTCGCGGTCGATTAGTCAGTCATATAGACAATGTCGTGGACGAGCAGACGTGCAATAAGAAGAGTGGCGCAGTTAAAAAAAAATTTACGGTGCTAGTGCCTTGAATACTTCAGCCGACTCGCATCGATAATGGTGTCTACAATGGTGAGATCAGCAAGGTTGCCGCTGCCAGTATGTCGGTTGCACGGCTAAGGCTGCAGGCGCTGGTCATGTACGTCATCGCCATCGCCAAGCTCTCGGCATCTTGCGCCGGGTTACTTGCAGCGCGGCATCGAGCCGAAGATGTGTATAAATAGAGCAGAAGCTAGATTTACTTGCAAATTGGAAAGAACCGTGACCTGACTAAAAGAATAAAATTTGTTGTTGAAGCAGTGCGTCTTGCATTCTCCACAGCGACCGTGGCTCACGAGCACGACGATCGAAAACGACATTCCCTTCGAGCATCGGAGACACAAGTACGCAGCTACGATGCTCTCTTTACTCTCAACAATATGGGAAGATCCGCTAACCGCGAGAGCCTCAAGGTCCGGTGCGTGGCTTGCCTGCCGACCACCGCATCCACCAGCGTGCCTCGCCGAGGTGGCTGGTCTCCGCCCTGGAACGCCCGGCCGAGCCGTCCACGGACGCGGTCGACGGGCCGACCCCCACGTGTTGGGCGAGATCTGAGACCTGACTGAGGGGGCAGCGCGCGGGTGTACATGCACTTCACGCAGATGTTCGGCGCGTCGTGCCGGTCCGACCACGGCTTCGAGCAGATGTTTTGCGTGCGAGCCGGCGGCCAAGGCCCATGGGGTACAAGTCTTGGGGACGGGTACCTTCTCACCCCCCGAGCGAGATTGGCGTGGGCGGAATTCTAGAATGGAGGGGGAAGGGTTAGCGAAAAGAGACACCGCAACTGGCAGCAACGTAGACCTCTTAACCCGAACCGGGCCCAAGACGACGCGGCGCCCCGCAGCCGGCCCTGACGACGCCGTCACCGCCGACGCCTGCGAGTCTAGTGTCGTCAACGTGCAGACCTGCTGTCCGGCCGCGGCGACGATCGCGTCTTTGCTCAAGAGGACTGGCAGGACTCGCTGCTCGGACATGCTCGGCGCACTAACAACCCCGCATCGCGGCTTCTCCTTCGCCGGCGGGGCATCGCGTTTCCTGTCCGCGCTGTCGTACCGCCGCTGGAACAGGGCCGCCCTGTTTCGGGCGTAGTGCGCCAGCGTGTCCGTGTGCTCGACGGGCATCTCCGTTGTTCGAGGGGTCGGGCGACCCGGACGGTCGCGGACATGGACACGGGGCGGGCAGGGGCATGTGACGCGCGCGGTGATGTTGCGTTGCTGGAGGCGGACGGCGAGGACGGCCGGCTGGTCTCGTTTGTGGGCATCAGCGTGGATGAGGTCAGCAAGTGCGACGTGACGGTCGAGGAGGGCGGTATCTGAAGGAGGGCGCAGAGGCGAGCATGTTTTCACTTTGAAGGGAACACGCACTGCCTGGTCTTCGAGGAGGAGGGCTTGCCGGAGGTGGACGGGGAGGAGATGGTGCCGGTGTGAGGCAAGTTGGCGACGGCGAAGAGGAGGAGGAGGGGGAGGAGGAGGGAGGAGAGGAGGGAGGGAGTAGGGTGCTGCTGGCAGGCGAGGATGACAAGGGCTGGGGGTTATGATGACATATTTACATAATACATTGACACTATAATTAATCGATTTCAACGACCTCCCATTTTATGTCTGGTTCGGTATCGTTTTCAAGCACCGTTATGGTCAATCAGCAAGATTAAGTTCGACATGGCGTTGTTGGAGTTGGCACCTCCGCCTCAACGCCTCAGCCGGGATGGCGGCTTATTTTAGTCATTGCTTTAACTAATACCAAGACAAATCTCAAGCCAGAACGGTATGGCTTACATTTGGACGATTGCGCACGCCAAGGTATGACATGTCGCGAAACCTTGTCTACTCGAGATATCTCTCGCCGACGCGAACCGTCCATGTTCGGCACAAAACGAATTAGACGTACTTGGAGATGCTCGATTGTTAGTCAAATTGTGATTTCACGATGGCCATGGAAAAATTCTCAACTTATATAGCTGCAATGCCTATTTTGTGAAAGTCAGTAGAAGGAAGGGTTGCCGGATCTTCCCGCAAGTTTCCCACTTCGCAAGCTCAATATCATGAAGGCTGATCGCGTTCGCTAGCGACGAGGCTAACAACCTTGAGAGCTTTCAATAACTAGTGAAATTAAAGTCGGCCGACACTTTGTCTTAAAGATAAGCATAGATTTGCTGGTGTGCCACCCGCATCTCATCTTCAGCTTGTGGAGGTGGCGGCGGCGGCGGCGGCGGCGGCGGCGGCGTCCGAGCCTCCCTTTTGAGTAAAGAAAAGGTCTCTCTCTACAAGTCACACATGCTGGAAGCACAGACTGAAGATACACCAGCCCCAGCTGGTCCGTCGAATCCACAAAGTCTTGACATTGCCTTTTCCCGGAAGGTCGCTGCGGACGCGCTAAGACGATTGGATGGAGTTTCGGCGCTGCCAAGAGGACAAAGAGGCCAGGGAGGCCGGAAAATAATGCCTAACCCAGCTAAATGGCCAAGGGGCCCTATAATGGATTAGGCAACTGGATTTGGTGTAATGAGCCAAGTTGTGATAAGGGGCGCGGGTTGATTGCTCAAACAAGGACGAGACAATGCCCTGCGGCAATTGCGTGTCTGTCTGTTGGATTGTTGGCTCTGGAATGGGTTACGTTGACGAAAATCAATTCGTAAAAATGCGAAAATTGTGTATTTTGGCTCAAGCCCGGTTTGCAATGTTCGCTGTGTCAAAGCTGAGTTGACAGATCTAAGAGACCGTGGCAACGGACACTCGGCCGCTAAGATCAAACTCAATTGCCCGTGTGCGGGAGACAGTCTGCCGCCCAAATCTAGAACTCTAGTGAGCTTTTGCCAAGCGAAGCTTGCAACGTATTGGCAGTGGTGTCATTCATCAAGGACCGGCTATGAGCTTCCTCCTACGGAAGTGATCAGACTTCGTGGACCAACGCCGAGGCATGTTGGACGCGCACTTTGACAAAGCTTTGTGAGATTTGGGAAGGTGCGCAAACCTCCGAGGCTGTGTGTGGTCTTGGTCCAGGTTTTGGAACTGTCAGTTGCTGCCTGCTACTGGACGGTGACTATCAAGGTGAGGTGAAGTTACTCGTGCGTCGTGGAGAGGTGCTTTGACTGGGACGAAATATTCTCCATCATGGTATAATACTGTTGAAGCTGTTCCTCAAATCTTGGCAAGACTGGCCTCGTAGATAAATAGGAGCTCTGTTCCCCGTGGAATGCCAGAATCCGTTTCAGCATCAGCAAGCAGATCTTCACCATTCCATTGATACGAGCAAGACTTCCTGTCCAAAACCGCCACCATGCAGCTGTCACTCCTCCTCGCCCTCCTGCCCTTTGCGGCGGCCGTCCCGACCGCTAAGCGATCCGAGCCCGCGCCGCTCGTGGTCCCCCGTGGTATCAGCCAGGACAAGATCGTCGCCGACGAGTACATTGTCAAGTTCAAGAAGGGCTGCTCCCTCGCCACCGTCGAGGAGGCCGTCAAGAAGCTGCCCAACGGCACCGACCGTGTCTTCCGTGAGGTCTTCAAGGGCTTCGCCGGCCGCTTGGATGCCGAGACGCTGCAGCTCATCCGCGATCACCCGGATGTACGTCTCTGTCCTTCTTTGGCTTTTGACCCCAGACCTTTCTTAATAGAAGAGGTTTGAATGCTGATCACCACCTTGTAGGTCGAGTATGTGGAGCAAAACACCATCGCGGTGGCTTTCGCTCCCGTCACACAGAGCCCGGCTACATGGGGTCTTGCTCGCCTCTCCAGCCCAACCACCGGCGCCAGGGGATACGTCTACGATGATTCTGCCGGTAAGAGGGCCATCTTCATGGAGATACTTGGGGGCTAGGGCGCCCCTTGGATGGTTTGGAAATAGGCTGCTGACATCATGTCCACAGGAGCTGGAACCTGCAGCTACATCATCGACAGCGGTGTTGACGCCTCCCACCCTGTAAGTACAAGTTCCAAGCCAGCCGCAGACCCGGAGCCCCCGAGCCTTTCTAATCACCTTGGCACAGGACTTTGGTGGACGCGCCCAGCAGATCCGGTCCTTCAACGGCCCGAACCAGGACAGCACGGCCTGCAGCGGCCACGGAACCCACGTCGCCGGCACCATCGGAAGCAACACCTACGGCGTGGCCAAGAGGACGTCGCTGTTCGGCGTCAAGATCCTCAACTACAACCCGTCCACGCAGCTGTGCCAGACCCCCCGCGACGGCGTCGTGACGGCCCTCGACTTCGTCGTCCAGGACTCCCGCAACCGCAACTGCCCCCGCGGCGTCGTCATCAACATGAGCCTCGGCGGTGAGGGCTCGTCGCCCGCCACCGACGACGCCATCCGCAACCTCGTCAACGGCGGCATCTTCGTCGCCGTCGCCGCCGGCAACGGCCGCCGCGACTGCCCGACCTGCCCCGTCTACCCGATCGACGCCTCCCGCGTCACCCCCGCCTCCGCCGAGGCCGCCTGCACCGTCGGCGCGACCGACTCCAACGACCGCATCGCGTACTTCTCCAACTACGGTCCCAAGGTGGACATCCACGCGCCGGGCGTGGACATCACCAGTCTGGCGATCGGCGGCGGCACCAGGCTGATGAGCGGCACGTCGATGGCGAGCCCGCACATTGCCGGTCTGGGCGCGTACTTTATGGGACGCGGCATGCGCGCGCAGGACGTCTGCGCGCATCTCCAGAGCCTCGCGGTCCGGGGCGCCATCACGGGCATCCACTCCACCTCGCGGAACCTGCTGGCCCAGAACGACCAGTCCCAGTAACTGCCTGGCAGTAAGGAATAGTCTCTCATGGTTGGAGATTCCTAGTGGATGATGACTCGGGCGCTGCTGCTGCGAGACGGACCGATCTGCTTCTCTTCTCTCTAGTTACCATATATGATCCGTATATACTGATGAATTCAACTCTTGATCAAGATACTTCCGCCGCGATAGGCTCACATCCAAGCCACACCTCATCAAATGCCTAGCTAACAGAAATCCACTCTTGCTTCTCAATGCAGTATTTAATTAATCGAAATCTGCGTCCCAACTTTCTCTAACTCGAACATGACCATTCTCAGAAGCTGCTTGTTGTACGGTCCTGCCTTTTGGGCCACATTCAGCAGCAGCATTAGCATCAGTGCCCGCTTTTGACAGTCTCTCAACGAGCTTGAGAACGCCATCCCGCGAGGCCGCCTGTAGGGGAGTTCCTCGTACAGCGCTTTTAACAGGAGCATACCGGTCGAAATCAGGTCCCGCTCTTGCCATTGAACGAGTAATGTACAATTGGAAGCCCTAGAGAGGCTAGCGAATCAGGGTCGGGTTTCTCATAGCGTTAACATTGACACCAGCTTTTATTAGCAGTTCGACAATCTTGCGTTTCTCGAGCTCCAGGGCTGTCATCAATGGAGTTGGCCCTGCCTCTGCTGGTCTGGCGTCTGCCTCGGCCCCTTCCTCTAGCAGCTTCTTGACAACGCGAATATCGCCAGCTTCCGTGGCGATATAGAGCGCAGTACCCCCCAACGTGTGACTGGACCGTTGGGATCGACCCCGTTTGCTAAAAGTAGGTCAATGATGGACTCGTTCCCTTTCATGACCGCATACCACATTGGCGTATGCCCATAGGCGTCTTCGTGAGTTGCGTTTTCTCTCCTTGCAAGCAATACTTCGGCGGTTCTTGATAGCCCACAATATGATGCTAAATGAACCCCCCTCATGTTGCAGCCCGTAGGGTTTAACGTCCGTCTCTCCTGGCTTCCAAATTCCATCATTTGGTAGATCGCATTTACCTTGGCTTTCTTTAGGAGGAGATTTATGAATGCGTCACTTGGCATTGAATCGGGACGAGCATGGAAACGCCAGAACTCCGCGGCATACCTAGAGAATGGATACTGCTCTCGCCAAGTGCGATAATCCCGGGGACAAATATCGATATGCGTCGCAAATTCTGCGAAGGTGAGGTATGTCACACATGTTTCCAAGATACTCGGGTGCGGGTCGGGGAAACGGACCGACCGCGCTTGATCAAAGTAATCTTGCACCGTGTGGTGAACCAGCCTAACACGGCCGCTGTTTTTGTCAAAGACCACGAGCCCAGCGCAGGCTGAAACTAGGTCTGTGGTGCTGATTAGATCCCCGAAATCGAACTTCGTCGCTCCCGGCTTCGTCGCCATAGCATGTTGAAGCTCTGTTGCTTGGAGCGGTTGCGCGGCGGACGCGAGCCATGAAAGTACACTCTTTGCAAGTGCCAGCCTTTCTTTCGAGTGTTGACGGGTTCTATCCATCACATATTCGTACGCTTCAGTGAGAATGCTGCGATCAGGGCGACTGCTGTCCGACCACCACGGTCCCGGTCGCTTTGGGAGGGCACTTAATGACCGTCGGATGTCATTCGGTGTCATAGGATCGGGAAGGGACTTGATAAAGAGCTCCGCTAATAGAAACCTATGGACATTAGTGCCTTCTCTGTGACCAGGCGGGGGACGACATATGTACATTCCCTGAGCAGCTTCAGTAATGGTGGTTATAATTTGTGCCTTGTCTTGTCTGGCCAAAGACGCCATCTCATTAACGCGATTTTCGAGATATTTGGCCACATCGCTATCGCTTGCCCTGATTTCGGCAAATTTACCAGCTTGGAAGTGCTTGTTGATTTTTGGATCATGCCTCGACGTTGCAAAAATATGTACGTTGTAGCTTTCTTGCAACTTAATGAGTTCATTGCCTAGCCTTGAAAGATCACGGCCAGGCAAATCGCATTCATCCAGCGCATCGGTCAGAATGAATACTCTGGAGTACGTCGGCGTGATTAAATGGAGCTGTTCTGATAGCTCATCAGGCGATGTCCGGGTTCCCTTTGGACTGTGTTTATCGCGCAACACTTCGATTCCCTTAAGTTGACCCATACGACCGGAGGCCAGCTGCTTCAACAAGCTTGCGAGCAAGTCGCCAAGCATTCGTTTCTCCTTGAAATAACAATAAACATAGACTATCCCAATTGTTGGGTCCGCTGCGAACTGCTGCTCCAGAGAGTCGACAACGATGGACGTCATTTTCGTCTTCCCAGCACCGGGCATGCCTTCGCAGAACAAGGTCTGCTTCTTCGTGTTCAGCCAATGCTGGAAGTCGTGGGACTCAAGGATCCAGATTCCGGTTCCTTCCTGTGTCTCTTCCTTGTGATCACTCTGTTTTGAACCGTAGTTGAAATCTGCGAGCCAACTAAGGAGTTTATTATGCTCCTCCTGGCGCAGCCTCTTTCGAGCATAGTCTGTGCTGTGTTCAATGATGGCTACAGCATCTTGAACTTCTTGGACTACAGCCAGGGTCAGAACTCAGCATTTGTAATAAACGAATCGAATGTCTTGAGAAAACAAACTGACCTTTAGTAATGACGTCTTTCACCGCACGCTGTCCCTCTACCTCAGTTGACTGAACGTGATAGAGGAGGTCCTTGGCGAGCGCCGCCGCTCTGGCTGCAGCATACTCCTGCCAATCGTCATTTTTCCTTTCATCTGCATAGTCGCAAATGCCACGGATAACAAGACACGGAAACTCGTTCATGAGACCCGCTGCTTCCATCTCCACGCATAGCAGTTCTCCTTCATAGCGTTGGCTGATCTTATCGCGAAGCTCCGCATCCTTGATCACTTGGTTACCCGATGCGATCAGACCAAAAATGATTCTGAAGTCCTTCTCCTCTCTCTGGCTGCACACGCCTGTAACAAAGTCTTCTGTCCTCTCATTTCTGTCGGTCGTTGGTTCTGCGTCGGCCGCACGCCAAGGATCTTTTAGGCGTTCAGACCAGACGTACTTATCTAGCCGGGGATATGTAGTCTTCAGGTCTAGCAAATAGTTGTGATATGCTGGCTCATACAGTTCATGATCTGTACGTAGCTTTGTCAACGCCGTGAGCAGAATCGTGGGCGGTCTATTCAGCGACCCGGTCTCCCTGAAGCTTCCACCGCTTTCTGCTTTGCCGAGATCCCACTGAACCACTCCGGAGTATTTGCCGACTGGCGTGCTGACGACCACATCACCAAGTCTGACTTTCGAAGGAATGCCTCCACCAATGCCAACCATCAATCCAATTCTGATTTGCGTGTACGTTTGAATCATTGATGCCGCAACCTGCGTCGCTGAGCAGTTGCCTGGCGAGCCCATAGGCAAACAGGCAATGACTATATTGTGTTCTCCAATTGACCCTAAGGTATATGTGTTTGTGTCGTTCGGTGGACTTCGAAGATCAGCATGTCGCTGGTCGAGAAGAGCTGTCGCTGCGGTTTGCTCTTTGACCAAGGCGCAAACCCACCCCACAGTATAATCGGTATATTGTTTCCGTTCGAGAGAAGGCACTGGAGACATGGTGAAGAGACCAGTTCGCTCCCGACTATCAAAATGACTACCTCGACCTCGACTGATTTGCTTCTGTGCTGCCCTCGCTCGTGTTTGCCTGCGGTATTTTGCTTTGAATCACTATCCAGAGGCGACGAGGGTCTGGGCTCTAAAAAAGGGCTCTTCAGAAGCCGAGGAGGTTCAAAATCCGCGTCAGGCGAAATGGCCTTTTGGGCAGCAATGCACCCGTCCCAGACTAGGCTTGGTACAGTATGTTAATCCTCTCAGTTAGCCACTGTATCTGTCTGTTGATTGATGTCTCACGCAGGCGAGGGGGTCGAGCTGCATCTATACGCGCCCTCGATGACATGTAATATGCGGCTTGCATATAGTTGAGGGACTATTAGTGTCCAATAGATTGTCGTGCTTCATTCAAACTGTAGATAGCCAAAAATAAATGCTCATCAGGCTGAGTGTTTTGGGTGCTGCAAGAGCGCCACAGCCGGCTCCTGCGCGAGCAGGGGTCGACTTGACAGGCGTCTAGAGTATAACGGGGACAGACCTTGGAATGATATGGAGCACCTAGTTCACTTGGGGTGTATTCACCAGAGTATCCGCCTTTTGTTCAGAGCCGACCAATTCATACATGCGACTCCACGCCACCTGTTCCTAATGGATGAGGGCATGTCGTGCCCGACAGAGAGAACTTTCAGTCGCGGGACTATTATGAGAGGATAATTGCACAATGAATCGCCTATAAAAGGGTTTCACAGTATCCAACTAGTCGCTTGTGATGTAAAGAATGCCGTGCCTTGCGTGCCTGGCGAGTTCCTTGAACGATAGAAAAAGCTCAAGCGGGGTGTACTAAATTTGACGGTGGCATGAAAGCTAGGACGTTTACAAAAAACTTCCACAAATTACTAAGTTGAAGTAGTTGAATCTTCCACATTCTCAACTCTGGTCTCCTTTTCAGCGCCAGGCCGTGTCGTCGAAACTTTGCTCGCGCGTCGCGACCCAAAGATGCCGCGCTCTGGGTCATCAGCGCCGCGTGTGTCCTTGTGGCTTTTGATAAGATCCGGGTTCTCAGCCTTGATCTTTGCAAAGTTTCTCTCGGCGTCCCACGTCCAAATACTGTCGCTGGCAAACACCAGATCCATTTCCTCAAGCGTGCGTTGGTTGGACTCGGGGTACAATGCCCAGACGGCAACGATACTGAGCGCGTTGACGGCACCAAAGATGTATAGCGTCTTTTCATTGAGCTTGTCAAAAATTGTAGGTAAAAGGAGGACCTGTAAAACTGTTATTAGATAATTCCCCTGTAGCCAAGCTTCTCTTCCAAGGGTGAATGTACTTACACACCAGCCATTGCCAATGGACCAGCCAACAACGCCCCAGGCATTGCCCTTGGCGCGAACTTGGAGCGGGAAAATTTCGGCGGGATACAGCCACGGCACAGTCAGCCAGGTAGCGCCAAAGATCGCGGTATAGAGGAATACAAAAAATGTTGCGGCGCCGCCAATCTGAGCGCGGTTCGAGTCAGAGGCGTTGATGGTGGCTCGCGCCAGACCTCCAGCGGCGAACATGCAGATACCTTGGCCAACGGCGCCCCAATATAGAGTCCAGCGACGACCAATTCGGTCAAGGGTAAACACACAAATAAGAGTAGCAAACTGCGTAGTGTTAGTCGCTGCATTCTGCTCGCTCATTCTGTCAACTTGCCATGTATGTAATGTTGTTGATGCCGCTGACCCAAAGACGGTCAGACGCCCCAATTCCAGCAATGGTAAAGATTTGAGGACCGTAGATGGTAATGCCCGCAATACCAATCCACTCCTGAAGAATCTGAAGCCAAATAACAAGCTGAACGCGACGACCGGTATGCAGCTTTCCAGAGCCAACACCGAAAAGCATGTGTAAGTAGCTCTGCTGTTCTGATGTCTCGTTTTCAAGATTCTTAATATTTATAATGTCCTGGAGCTCTGCTTCGGCTGCCTTGCCTTCCTCACCCTCGTTGCCACGCAGGCGGCCAAGGATGAAGCGGGCCTCTTCCTCGCGCCCGACTTTGACCAGCCAGCGAGGTGACTCGGGCATGAACCAAATGACTGCGAGAAGCAGAACAAGTGGCACAATCTGGAAGGCCACAGGGAAGCGCCAAATAAAGGACGATTCTGGATCGTGGTACTTGGAAGTGCCGCTGTGAATATGTTAGTGTGAGTAAGAAGATCTTCTATCGAAGACTCACAATTCCAGCCAATAGGCCACAACAACGCCAAAAATATTGAGAGTAAACTCAAAGGCAACGAACTGGCCACGAGAGGTGTGGGCGGCAGTCTCGGTGGCCCACACTGGGGTGATGGCGTTAAGAATACCGGTACCAATGCCATTGAGCACGCGTGCGCAAAACATCCAATTAGCATCCTGGGCAGCTGCTTGAAGCGCAGCGGCAAAGATACACCAGATGCAGGCAAGACCAATGGTTGTAATGCGACCATAACGATCACCCATCCAGCCGCCTAGCAGGCAGCCCGCAAGGGTGCCAGGGAGATAGTAGACAGCAACCTTAGACGGTCAGCCGATGCCATACGATTGCAGTGCGTGAACTTACAATGCCGCCCTGCAACAGTGGCTTTTCCACAACGACGATGCCCTGATCTTCGTCCCAGTGTCCAAAGCCCATAGTTTCGGCATAATTTCGTGTTGTATTCACGCCGCCCATCAGACCTTGATCGTAGCCAAAGAAAAAGATGGAAAGGCCAGCGACAAGGCAGACTGTGTTGAGCAAGGAGCTCTTGTACAGCTTGTGAGCGACATTGTGCTTGTCGGTCAAGGCCTTGAAGTCGACCATTGTGAGGATATGAGCGTGTAATTGATCAACCAGAGATAGAAGGGGGCGTTCAAGCCTTTTGAATCAAAGTAGGAGCATGTGGGGGAACTTAAAAACAAGTCCCAGCCAAAAATATAGTCGAGGCTAGTTCGAGTCCAACGATAAGAGGACGCAGGCGATGTTGCGGTTTAAATAGCCAGAACCTGTCAGTGCCCTACCAGCAGGAAACCGGTCGGCTGGTACGAGAAAACAGGTAATTGGATCTCCGAGCCCCAGTTCGGAGAAGAATAAAAGCGTCATTCCCCAGCTTTTCTTGCCGCCTGCTCTCGCCGCCTATTTTCTGGGGCATCAAATGACATGGTGTGAGCTAGCCGCTTCCCGGGGAGCGCACTGGTGTCGGGGAGCTGGACCTGGGTCCCCGAGTCAGCGAGTCGAGCCGTGGCGTTGAGTAGCCGCGCGAATCAAGATCGTGGACTCCGAATGGCAAGCCCCATTGCCGTTGCTTGTAATTTACAGTTTTTCTTCGTGGCTTGACAGGGTCAGGCCTTGGTCAGGCAACGCGACGCTTGTATAAGTACTTACCTCTGCCGGCTACTACCGCAGCGTGGAGAGTCTGGGGAAATCATCTGTGCGGTGACAGAAGGTTCGTCGGGTAACACATGGTTGAGGCCCCAGCAAATAAGATGAAGCCGTAGATCCTGAGGTGGGCTGTTCGCAAGAGTTGGTGGAGGTGGAAGAAGGAAACGAGACTTGCTTCGTTTGCTGGTACGTTGGTACCTGTTTCTCCCTATCAGCTGGCGGACCCCAGGCGACATTACATAACCAACTGCGGGCGTCCAATTTCAATCGCATTCCAGAAACGCTCCTTTTTTTGTTCATGATTTGGATTCATCTTCGCATCCATCCCCAGAAATCGCCTGAGCCTGGATCGCGACCTGGGCGACTACACTTCCTCGCACTCCCCACAGCAAAGTAAAGCGCCACCCCACGCCTCCGCCTATAAATGCGAACTAACGCCCAGCTCGGGGCTTTCGGTCGGGCTCGCCGTACTGCCGCACCACTCACGCACTGGTTTTTCTCAACGACGTCCAATTTATCATCAGCTTGGACTCACCTTCTTGCTCGTGAACAGGACCTCTTCGCAAGCGACCCAGCTGCTCCTTGACCAGACTCGTCCTCCCGCATCATGTCTCCGGGGTCCCCAGAAAGCAGCCCTGCGACCGCCGGCCAGCACAGCCCCGCCGCTGTCAATGAGCATGTACGGCCCCCCTCAAAGCGACAGCGGCAGGATGATACGTATATTAACACGGTAAGTACGCAATCGAAACAAGGATACCTTCGATAATGCTGTACGGACGAGTTTCTGTCCTTATACATGCATACTGGGCGAGCTCTAATGTATCGCTTCACCGCAGACCCCGCAGAGACGACAAGCTGCCTGTCAGCCGTGTCGGCTCCGCAAGATCAAATGCGATAAAAAACGACCCGCTTGTACCATATGCGACGCTGGCGGTCAGGTTTGCAAATACGTGGAAGACGGAGTTGAGAAATTAACGTAAGGGAGAGGCCCCGCCATTGTATAGATCCTGCTCATCCAGTCTGCCCTCAGTCTAGAAACCGTCACAACTACCTTGCTGCAAAAGTTCGAGTATCTAAGCTCTGAGCTCGCCGGTCTCCGGGATCTCATACATTCTCGAGGTGAGAAACTTCGTACTTGAGCGTCCACAGCGTTACACTGACTTCCGAAGACGAAGGACAAGCCTCCGGGCCTTCTGCCAATGTTGCCAGGCAAACAGTGCCAGTACACACACCATCCTCCATCAACGTCCCACCGCAATCATCCCAAGCCCCTGAGCCATCGCGAGACTTCTTACAAATCCCACAGCACCCTGCCAGTGCAGACACCGTGCTTCGCTGGGAGATATTTGAAGATAGGTTTCCTGCAAATGCTCTGATAGGTAGCTTATTTAAGCCCAACCTAGCGGAGGCGAACGACGATCTTCTTGTTGCCCCATCAGGCCTTACACCCCTTGATGAAGAAAACATCCCATCGCTTATTGACAAATTCCTCCAAAATGTACATACGAAAAATCCGATTCTGGACGTCGAAGCGTTGGTCAAGCACGGCAGACGATGTGCAGATCAAGGCATCGGATGGGACGGTCGGTCATGTCTGGTCCTTCTGGCCTGCGCACTCGGATCTATTGTCAAGCCCTTCGGGGTGTCGATGCCGCCAGCCACGAATGGCTTTTGGGGCCCCAATGACTCCATGAGAGCGCCTGCGCCATCGTCTTATAAAACCTTTGCCAAAGAGCTACAACAAGCCGATTCTTGCTTTGCTCTGGCATGTCGAAGACTTGGTTCACTCAAGTATTCTCTTCTGGGCGCTCAGTGTCATTTCTTTGCGGGCGGTGAGCAAACCAACTACACGAAACCAAGAGGAAGGATGAAGAAAGAATCTACTAATATGAACTAGTATATCTTATGTACACACTACGACCACTTGCGTCCTGGCACTATTTTCTGCACGCATCGATCTTCTTTCAAGTCCATCTTCGAATGACGCATGGCACTGAGGGCAACTTTGAAGAAGCTCTCAATACCCCGTCTAGCCTCTCTAGCCCTACCACACGAAAGATTAAGCGTCTTGAGCAGAGCCTTTACTGGTCTGCATTCAAGTCTGAGTGCGAATTTCGCGTCGAGCTCCCTCTCCAACAGTCTGAAATCAGTCTCACCGAGTATCCCGATCTGTTCCCCTCACCTCCTTCACCAATACCAGATAATTCTAGCGATTCCACAGCCACAGACGGGCATACTTTCGCAAACGAAGAAGAACTAGAGCTTCGGCGGCATGCGGTGCGGCTCTGCAGCGAGGAAGAGAGCTGGTATTATTATTTGACGGAAATTGCACTGCGGCGCATCAGCAACCGCATCGTCAACACCTTCTTCCGTCACGGACGATCAGCATGGATCACAAACTTGAAGCCGTCGCTACGAATGGCCAAGGAGTTCGAAGCGCAAGTTTCCTCTTGGTCGGCATACTTGCCGCCAGCCATTAAACACTATGAGACTACTTCGGTAATTCGTGCGCCACATGAAGGAACTTCAAATTCTGTTACACAGGAGCTCAGTTGGGCAATTGACAACAGACTGTTAGAAATGCAGACGTGGCTGTATCAACCATTTCTGTTTTACTTCATTCATGTTGCTAAGCCAAACCTACTACGTCGCATGACATCGTCCAAAAACACCGAGTCCAGCATCAACAATCTTCTCAACTCACCAATAGCCACCCCGCTTGGCATGGAAAGGGTTGATGCTGTCGGAGCCCTACCAAAGCTCGACGATGAGGAGGTAGAGCTCCTTCATTCTATGGTCGCTTCTGGCATTGAATGCTGCTTGAAAACAATTGACGTGCGAGCCAGGGGCCATCGCCACCATGGTCTCTGGTATGACCTGCGCAGCATCATGACGGCGTCCCTGATTTTGCTTGCCATCATCAAGAGTGGTCAGGACGCCTGGATTCCTGGTGGTGTGGACACTGTATGGGGCGCAAGTCAAGGGCAGTACTGGACTGGGAGTCCAGACCAAATTGGGGGCAAGATTGGAAAGGTGCTGACACAGTTCGAATTCTGGGCGGACGAGTCGCCAGATCTAGTTGGGTACAAGGACATATTGGTGCAGCTTGTCCGTGAGATCCGTGGAAGCTCCTCGTGAGAGGCACGACTCCGAGGTGGATGGTAATATTTTTCAGGTTTTCGCACATACGACAAAAGTTATTTTAATCATTGTAATTACATTAATCTCGGGGAAATTCGTCAAACATTTACAGCCAATGTAGCCGAATGGATAGTTTTGGTTCTGTTTGCACCTTTTGCGAAGACATGGCATGATTGGGTATATGGCCCTCATCCGTTTACTTGCCCCTTTCCCTTTCCCTTTCCTTTTCCCTTATTCAATCATTTCTCAATAAAATTAAATTAAGTAGTAGCGGCGGACCATAGACGGTTCCCATTACCAGTCCTTCGGGGGGACAAATGGGCGTGGTGACCGTGGTGAGGAGTAGCTCTTCGGTGGTGGTGTGGCTGTTTTGGAGTTGTCAGCAGCTGGGAAGGGCAACGTAGAGGGGCGAAAAGACATGCGTCGAGCTTCAGGCTTGTCCGTAGCACCTAGTTCTATCTCGATCGAGGATAGGGTGATTTCTTTACTTTGCATGATGTAGCTTGCGCTGTTCGGTCGCGTGCTGCGCTCCGGGGCAGACTTGTTGCGGGTGATGTGGGTGCTGAAGACGCGAGGACACATGCGCACCAGCACGAGACGGAGGGTCGGCAGGGAGGCGCAGATGATGCCGACGTGGACTTCAATGGTGGACCACCAGGCAACGAGCCACTGGTCCCAGGTCGGGTTGTACGAGCGGGCGAGGTAGATGAGCGACTGGAGGCGAAGGATGGACACGACCGTGACACTGGAGCGGGTTAGTCGAGAACGTCGATGAAGGAAACAAGGGGGAGCATACAAAGTACCGAGAAGAAACATCAAGGTCACGCCAACCTTCTTCTTCCAGTGCAGCTGCAGCTTCCGCAGCTGACTGAGCGGAATCGCAATCAGCCAGACGTCCACCGCGATGCCAATCGCCGCGTGCGCCCACCCAAACGCGTTGATGTCTATACACCTTCCCCTCGCCTCTACATCCGTGTACCTCTTCCAAAAGAACGATACCGGCGTGCACTGAAAAATCCCCGCCACCACAAACGCCACCCCTGACGCGACATTGAACACCACCGTCCCCCAGAGCAGCGTCCTCGCGCGCTCCCCCGGGAACACGTACAGGTAAAACGCGGAGAGGCTGAGCTTGACGCAGGTAATCTCGGCGAGGTAGATGACCTCCATGGCGTAGAAGAAGGCGCCGAAGCGGTCGAGCTGTTGCGGGGTGAGGGTCCAGACGTCGCGGCCCATGCCGGCGGCGGTGAGCCCGCGGACGTTGATGACGGTGGCGGCGACGCCGAGGAGCGCGGCGACGAGGATGGCGTGGTCGTCCCAGGTGAGGGCGCGGCGCGCGGAGAGGAACTGCTTGTAGAGGAGGCGCACGGCGACGAGGAGGTTGGTGAGGACGCCGAGGACGATGGCCATGACGTTGTAGCGGGCGGTCTTGTCACGGACGGGGGCGTCGCAGGAGAGCGCGGTGAGGTTCCGGGCCCGGGGGGGGGGGGTGCTTACGAAGTGCCTCGGGGAACGTGCAGGAGTGGAGGATGCAGGGCGTCGCGGTCTGTTCAATCTTGTGATAGTTGGTCCGGCAGATGCAGGTCTTGTCGACGGGACTACAGCCGGTGTCGCCGACGACTTTTAACAAGCACGTCAACTGCGAAAGGAATTAGTCCAGCCTGGTACCAAACAGAATGAAGATGCAAGCTTTCGTACCGCGCATGGAGGCATTTGGGAGATGGCGTCGGACAAGGACAGGTTGTTGGCCTGCTGGGCGGCGGCAGCCGGCACCGTCGCGGCCAGCAGGGCGGCCAACACACCATGCAGCAACCGCATGTTGAGATGTGATGCGCTTCACTTCAGGGGTGGTCGTGATGGTTCGTTGATCGAAACAAGCAGGTCGATTAGATGTCTGGGGTCAGGCCGGGGCTGTCGGGGAGGAACACAATATGCCCCGGCTCCGTGGGAGCGTGATGTCCGTAATCTATGCGTATAAGTCGCCAGGACGCATCACCGAAAACCAAACGAAAAGGCGAGACCGGTCGAGGGATCACAACATGGGAAACTTTTCAACATGCCATCTCCTAGAGGAGAGAAATTGGAAAAGAGAAAAAGAGAAAAAGATCAAAATAACTAGCAGATGCAAGAGGAAAGCGGAAGAGCGCCTCGCCGGTTATGTATCCTGATGGCTTGGGCCGATGGCTTGGGTCGAGTCAGGATGCTGCAGCGTCGCTCCTCCACCACACACCCACCCCCAGCTTTAGCAAAAGCGGACATTAAACTGGGGGGTGTCTTGTGCGCCGCACTGGGTCCCTGTTTTATTAGTACTTTGGAGTATGTCTCCCTCTCTTTGCTCTTTGCTCGTTCTTTTCAGCCTTGGGTGTCTGGTCTTGAGCCGCGGTTATTAGAGTTTCGGCTGCGATCGCGCAGGACAGCAGCATCCCAACGCCCCCGTCTAAACTCGGGAAACGCTAGGAAAGTCTAGTATGCCATGAGAAGAGCCTCATCACAACCTCATTTATTCTCCGTGAAGCTTGAGGATCTGAGTTCAACGAGGCGGTACGTTGGCTTCAACGGTGGCGCATGAGAGCCATGGTCTTGGTTGGTTCTTTGATGGGAAAAATGTCTGTTGCCAATCCTATCCCCTTCGAGATCGGCACTCCATCCATCCGTTCGCCTGGGCCGCTGCTGCCAAAAAGGCTGGCGCAGACGGCATTGCACGGCAATACGGGTACTGGATGGCCAGCCCAACAAGACCAGGCACGGGCTAATAAAGCCGACGATCTCTGCGCGCCCGGGCTCGCCCAGCACGAACCTGTCGTGCAGCAATAACTAGCATGTGGTTGATGGGTGGAGCAGCGCCATTCTGTTACAAAAGGCACAAGGTGCCCCTATTCTTTTCCAGAAAAAAAAATGAAACTTGACCTCAAGAGGGCTGGTTCAAGGTGGTGGCGTGTCTTGGCTGTGTTTGGGTTGGTTGGAAGAAGAATAGCTCTGGTCCACACACCACACACCACACACACACACACACACACACTGTGATATTTCGCTCATGGAGAGGCTGGATCAGGTGCATCGAGTACACACCCAAAAGGTTCTGGTGAAGAACACCTCCGTCAGCTATCGGTAGTTGGTCAGTTGCGTGTGGCTTTTCAAGCCTGCAATGCTGGCTTCCTCCGGCGCTAGAAGCATATTCTGAGACCTTCCGTGCGTTCGACCGCAAGAGTTGCCTTCTGCTTGCAAAGAGTCTGAGGGCTAGAAAAGATGACAACGCACAGTTCGGAACAAGATGCAGCCAACACAGACCTGCAACCTCAACGCGAGCCTTTAATTAGACATGTTGACGTCGGAGTAAGAGGTCCTGTCGCGATCGTCTTCAGACACACACACACACACACACACACATGTCTCTCATGCAAACTGGATGCTCTGTGAACCCCACGTTTATGATGGAGGGGTCGCATCTCCTCCATCTACCGATGTCTCATGTTGATGTTGCACAATGCAAGCCACCCAACAAGCAAGCCCATCACCGCCCGGCACCGAACTCGAGATTAATTCAAAGGGGAAGGCCAAGCAAATGCATGAACTGATGAGTGAGCCAAATGAGGGTTCGCGATGCCGCTCAATATGCGTTCCCCGGGCACCTCCGGGAGCCACGTTTTTCCAGTGTAACCTAAACTACGCCTTTCCGGTGAGCATCTCGGAACGCGCTGTGACCTGGACTAGTGCTCGCCCAATCGCTGCCAATCGCTGTCCATACGAAATATCGTACTGCGATGTCTTGGCTTGAGATGTCAGGTTTTTCCTCGCGTGAAAGCAAGCTCTCTAGTGAACCAACTGACACATAGTTAGTGTCATGTAAAACATGAAATGGCTTGCTAGCAGCCTCGCCATTATTCTGAGAACGGTTACAGCAATACTAACCTGTTGAGAAGCGACGGAGCTTTTTTACACTGAGCGGATCGCCGCCATTGGGTCTGCTCTTTTTTACATATTGATATATTCAGCTTGTCCCTTGGTGAGCACCCCAGCCACAAATATTCTGCAGCAACCCTCCGCCCGCGCGCACGGATGTCAGCCCTCTCGCAACTCGCTGTCTCAAAAGTTACCAGGGTGTCGGATTCGAGATGGGACTCATTTGGCGTTCCGCTAGCGTGCTGCTGTGAAGTACAATGTGTGAAGTTGACGTCTTTGCCTCTCGACGGGAGGTCTATACCTCTACTCAATGTCGTCACGAGAATAAATGCAGAGTCGATATTCTTTTATAATGACTGCATTCGGCCATAGAATGAGCACTGGAATCGATCGACCTGCCCAATTCAACGGCGAAGGGTGCAGGTTCGTACATTCCTACATTCCTACATGCAAGGAACCACAGGAACTGGCGCCGCTGCAGTTACTATTTGCCGTAGCGTATCGTCCATGCACAAGCCCATCAGGCTAACTAACTTGTAAAAACTTGTAAACTAACCCAAGTTTCTCTATATGACAAGCTGATGACAGCGGCGAGACGGGGGGCCACTTTTTGTTTCGAGATGGTGGCCATGACTTGTAGATGGTTGTGTCTGTGCCAAACATGTTTCTCTGGCGTAATGTGGCTCTTCCCTTTGGTCCCATGGCTCGCATTTGTTGGCGACGCCAATGCCAAAACTTATGCTGTAATGCAAATACTGAAGCTGGGTGCAGCATCTGGTTAGCTACCCTAGACTGTATATACAGTACACGCGCACAAAGTTTCAGCCTATCCCCGTCCCTAAACGGTTCTACTTATCATTAGAAGCGTCCTTTAGTGCCCTAATGCTAACTGACGTCATGCCTCAGTGTAGTTTACATGGTTACTAGTGTATTGTCTGCCATCTCTAGACTGCTTCCAGCAGTGAAGCGACATGACTTCAGCGAGCGACACAGGCACGTACAGTTGGTTTACTTGGCCAGTTAGATTTTTACAACAGGCAGCACCATCACTTGCAGAAAAGGCTCCAGGTGATTTAATACAACAATAACCCAAAACTTTATTCCTACCCTAACCCCCCAATTCCAATCCCGTAGTCCCAGGCTCCCGGATTCTCGACACGAGCGAGAAGAAACAAACGGTAATAGCGCACAAAGGTACTCACCTTGGAAGTAGAAGGGGCCCGCAGGCCCGGCAGCTCTTGCAATCTGATATCGGCACCCGAACGCGCCATCGGGGCTGCAGACCTTTTGTTGTCGGGTCAATGACTTGCCAGCGCCAGCCCTCGGGCGGCGCATGTACCAGATTGAAGTGGCGACCATATTCATGGTCGCCGGACAGCGTCATGCCGCAGAAGTTGGCCGCCTGCCCAGCCTGAACGCGGTTCATCACCGTGTAATTCGGCTCGGGCGACCGAAGCAGAATGGGCCTGGAGCACCGGTCGATGCTTTCCTGCAAGGCCCTCCCAGCGCGTCAGGCTAGACGCTCGTTGCTTCGAGATTCTGCAGGGGTCGGCGGCAGCGGCTCGCTCGGCTGGGCCTCTGCCACAGGTACGGAATACGGAGCTATACCGGCAGCGTCATGGTCGGCTGGTAGGGCGACTGGATCACCGGTGTAGAGTAGAGAGAGTGTTCGGCAGCCCGAAAGTCTGGTTTGACTGGCTTGCCGAGCACCCCCCTATTCTACACCGGTGGTCCAGTCGCCCTATCAGTAGACTGTAGCCAGTGCCGACTACACCGTATTCTGTACCGGTGGTCGAGTCGCCGATACCGATTCCGGTCCGGGCCTTGCTGTGAGGGTTAGAACCGCAGGAAGGATGCCCGACAGAGGACGGGGGATACTAGCCCTCCCATCTGCTGAAGCGTTAGTGATTGCCGACGAGACTTGCCTTTTGGCCGGGGGACCTACCTTTCTACCGTTGCCGGGTGCGAGCCGGCGACTTACCTGCCGAGATGGAGTCCCGCTCGGTGTCCGGGGCCGGTGGACTAGGGGGCGCCAGGGACACAGTCGCAACGGGTTCCTCACTCGACGGAGTTTTTCCCGCGGCTGTCTTGTTTTATGCTCTCTTGCCCTGCCAAGAGGCAGCGCAGGGCATACCTCCCGACAATGACACCTAGCCCCCGCCGCTTTGAGGTGAAGTGGAAAGGGTCCGCCGGCGGGGGAGGGCAGAGCTAAACGCAAAGTGACGGCAGCGAGACAAGCAAAGGCAGGGCCGCGATCTGTGGGCAGTATCAAGCCAGGCACGCTTCGAACCCCCCCCGCAAGGGATTGAGAGGCAGCGGCGATGGTGCCCGCGCAAGCCGGGGAAAAAAGAGTCTTCTTTTTTGCGTTGTTAGTAGGCGAGAAGAGACTTGCATTGTGATGAGGTAAAAGAAGAAGAAGAAGGAAGGAAGGGATCGTTGCCGTACGGTTGCATCTCCCAGAGGAGGGCTGTTCTAAAGGTTTGTTCCACCCTTGACTCCCAACCCCGGCCTGTACTGGTAACTATGCACAAGGCAGAGGCGACTTTGCAGCTAGGAGGAGGTGCAGGTGTGTGCTCTGCCATTCCAAAAGACTGTCTTCGAAGATGGGCGGCGAGAAGGCCCTTTTATATCTCATCCCATCTTTCGCCAGGAGGGGGATGCTGCGGGCCGCTCCGACTTCGGGTTTCCTGTATCTCGCAAACTTGTGAGACGCAATCCTGTGGTCCTCAAACCTGTGGACCGCGAGCAGTAACACAAGAGTTACACGATGAGCGAAGCCAGGCGCAATATTGGACTGATCTGGAATGAGTAGCATTGTATAAGCTGTATAGGCGATCGAATAGGGAGAGGGTGGCTGTGTAGGCATCGGGGCCGACAGATGGCCACCGGCCGAGTATTGCTGTGGGAGGAGGGGAGGCGGAGGGGGAGGCGGAGGCGGAGGCGGAGGAGGGAGAGTGAACTTGGCATTGAGTGTAATTTTAGAGCTTACTTTACTGCCTGGTATGTAGGCAAAATCCCGGTGGGTGGTACGATGACAGTGTGCAGCGGAGGAAGAATCGGCGAGGCAAGATGACGACAATCCCACCGCTTGCTTCCCCGGGCAGTTGCAAATGAATTCGAGTAAAGAGGCTCGAGGCGCCGTTTACCACGTACATACTCTCCCTCGCCAACACCCAATCGTAGCCTACCAACCCTAAGAAATTAGAGTTGCAGCGCATACACCTCACTAGTCCAGCCACGGCCCAAGTGCAATCTCGACAATGTGTGGCAAAGGGCTTTAGGGCTTAGTCTCTGTGAGACATTGCCGATGCCCAGTTCCGGAGGGGCTTGTTTTTGATCACTTCACTTCGACTCATCACCTACCTCTCATCCAAGCTTTACCCTCACCGCCTGCGAATAGCGAGGCGCACAAGGGGGCAGAGCACAGGTGTCAGGATACGAGAGCACACAAAAGGACTTGTGTGACAATGAACTGCAACGAGCTCCAGGAAGGGGCAAAGGGGGAGCATTACATCATCAAGCGGCCCAAGGCGCTGCAGTGGTTCTGCGACGGCGAGCTGCAAAAGGACAGCGACGAGGAGCGGCAGGCTGGGCGGTTCGAGCTGTTCCTTGACTTGCTGTGTGAGTTTGGCCCTGAATCCACGCAATCCCCCCCTCTACGGAGATGATTGCCTGACCACCCTGTTAGACGTCGCCATCGTCGCCAACCTCAGCGATGAGCTCAGCGAGCACCCGGACGGCGCGCACGTCGCCAAGTACATCCTGACCTTCACTCCCGCCTGGCACGTCTGGGCGGACCTGCGCGAGATCATGAACTCGTACTACACCGACGACCTCGTCCAGCGGCTGACCGTCCTCTGGATCATGGCCCTGCTCGTGCTCTTCGCCAACAACGCCAACCACGTCGACTCGGACCTCGGCGCCGTGCGCACCGCCGCCGGCGCCTACGTCGCCGCGCGCGCCACCGCCATGCTCGTCTTCCTGGTCAGCTCCTTCGCCAGCGTCGCGCACCGCGTCCAGGCTCGCATCATGGCCTCCTTCATGTTTGTTGGCTTGCTGATCACCGTCCCGCTGTTCTTGTCGTCCGTCAGCATCGAGGCCAAGGCGGCGGTGGTGGCGGTCCTGATTGTGTACCAGGAGTGCACGTGGAGCCTGACGCTGAGCCCGTGGCTGAAGAGGCGGCTGCGGCTACGGTACAGCACGGCGGTGGACATGGCGCACGAGGTGGACCGCATGGCGGCCTTCTTCATCATCGTGCTGGGCGAGTTCGTGTACGTGGTGGTGGTCGGCGACCCGGCGGGCATCGGGCTGACGGCCGGCTACGGCAAGGCCGTGTGCGCGCTGGTGGTCGCCTTTTGCCTCAACTGGGTGTACGTGAGTGGTGATGGTAGTCTGCGGGCGACGCACCCGATCAGGCGCTCGGCGTGGACGGCGTTTGGCTTCTTCCTGCTGCACCTGCCGATGGCCGCGTCGTTCCTGATCGCCGGACACGTCGCGGGGGTGAGCGTCGCGGAGGAGGAGCTGGAGGGAGGGCAGCGGTGGCTGCTGGGCGCGGGGCTGGGAATTGGCATGCTGTGCCTCTGGGTCTACGGCATGCTCTACAAGGCGGAGGAGCGGCATGATCTCATCTTGCCTAGGAACCTGCGGATCGGCATGCGGTTGGTGGTCGCGATCATCTTGATCATCATCCCGGTGACGCACGGCCACTTCAACGCGACGCAGTTCATGGTGCTGATCATGGCGCTCATCGCGTTCCTGACGATCTGGGAGACGATTGGCGGCATGCTCAAGGGCGCAACCATCTTTGAGCCTTGGACGGACGCTCATCCTCCGTCAACGGCATTGCTGACCGGCGAGGCCACTACGCAAGATTCAGAGGGCTTGACCGAAAGTCAGTCCTGAGGTCATACCTGTTAAAATTTACTAATATGAAGATACAACAAGTCTGGCCTCGGCCGCTGACAAGAAGATGGGATCGACGTCCTTGATCGGGCGCGAGCAAGCGGAACCTCGCGGACAGCTAGAATTGCCAGCTATGAGGCTTGCGATAATAAATAATATGTAATTGAGTCATACTTGCCCTTTTTTGTGCCAGTTCCGCGAGGCTTGCGTAGGGAAGTGACCAGCTGACCCTTAGCACGATACAATTCCGGGTCTCACCGGGCTGAACCGGGCCACCGCCGCGCCAGCCCGGGAACTTATAAGCATCAATCAGGACGCTGAGCAAGCGCTGCACCACTCTAAGAAAAATCGCAAGATATTCTGAATTATCTCAACTATTATCAAACAGTACCTTTCCCTAAGCAACTCCCAACCCATGTCCATCACATCACGCACAGCTTGGCGCGTTGCCTACGGGTCCGCCATCCTAGCCTCGTCCCTCTACCTCGGGCAGACCGCTCGACGAATAGCAGCATCCTCAAAATTGGGCATCACGGATGAAAACGTCGCGTTGCCGTCCTTTATTGAGTCCCAGACCATTCGCGACTACGTCAATCCGCAAAATAGACAGAGTCGCGCGGTGGACATTCACACAGCAACACTGGACGTGCCGCTGAACAAGGACGACGTCTCAGACGAGGCCCTCCTGGCGCAAGCGACCAAGAGCTTCTTCAACGGATGCGTCTTTTATCCCGAAGCAAAGGCCTTGAATCTTCTCAAACTAAAAGACAGCAAATATTCGAGTATGTCTTGTCCTGCGACTCATGCGACATGCCACTGACACTCATCCCAGAACTTGCCTCCACCACAGTGCCTGCCCATGTATGGGATGCGGCAGAGCTGTCGGAGACGTCCCTTCCTGCGCTGCACACGGTCCTTTTTGGCGTCTTCCGCCTCGCAGACGTTTGCCTAAGCAAGGATCCCAGCAGCGGCACGCCCAGCCACGCGGACTTCCTGTTCGGGTCGGACATGACCACGTTCGCCGGTTGTCATCGCCTCAGCGTGCAACGGCTGGAAGTCGACGCCGCCAGCGAGACGCAAAGGGTCAGGCTCCAGATGCAGTGCTACGCGTGCAACCCGCAGAGCGACAAGTCGGCAGGAGGTCTCTTGCTGGGATTCCACAGGCTGTACGCGTCGATGCTGTTTAGGGAAACTGCCGGGCAGCTTCATCGATGGTTGCATCCCAGCACAAGTTCATGGTGGACTTGAACTCCAACGGACGGAAGAATGCTTGATTGATCCTTCCTGAAATGTATTACTAGTTTACGCCTAATCTCCATGATGCCATTACATTATTCATCAGATTTTGAAAGCCACGGCAGTGTTCGGGTCTGCGACCTTATAGGCCGCAAATCTTGGGGTCGACCTGCGTGGCCTCGGCGTTCACGCGCCCAACCTCAACAGCGCGGCCACCGGTGAGCCCATCCAGGGCCGCCTTGGCGATGTTGAAGCCTGTCACGGCGCGGTCGACGGCGAGGACCGTGATGGAGCGCCCCTGGTAGTCGAGGCGCCAGCAGGTACCGCAGGCGGGCGAGTTCCAACCAGAGACGGCCTCGGCGCCGCCGATGTATGGGAAGCGCGGCACCTGGCCTTGGGTCTGCCAGTGGTAGCGCGAGATGAGGCCGTTGTCGCCGTCGGAGCAGGCAACGCTGGTGAGGGGGCGGCTACCGTCGTCGTAACCGGGGGGGGTGGACGTTTTGTGCGTTCAGTGTGAAGGTTTCTTGGGCAGGGCAGGGCAGGGATGGACGTTACCGGTGATGGCCGTGGCATAGGTAGCCAGAGCGGCGAGACCAAGGATGGATGAGATTTGCATGATGGTGATTATGAGTTGATGAGTGATTGAAAGTGAAGATGCTATTGAGTGAATAGTGATGATGATTATGATGATGGTGATGTGAGCGAGTGTGTGATGAAGGAGATGCAAGCCGTCAAACTGAACGGACTGGTCTGGGTCTTTTATACAACATCCAACATGTTCAAGAAAAACGAGGCTCCGAGCTTCCCACCATGCGCAGTCCCGCATACGAAGTCAGACATGCTGTGTGCCATGTCAATGTGGGTTTGACAAGCAGCACAACCCATCACTGCCCATCATATGACAGGTCTTTGTCACCGGAGACATCTACACTTGGTTGGTAGCTTGGCAGCCCACGCCACCGGTACGGGCGATCGCTCCCGTAAAGAGGCGCGGCGGCGGAGTGTTGCTCCGTCAGCAATCATGAGATTTATTAATAGCTCATCAAGGCAGAAGAGAGGTCGGTCGGTCACTGCGGAGCTTCGTATTTGCGTCCCGGTGGGAAGTGAGGGGCGGCCGCAAAAAGCAGAAGCAAAAAAGAAGACAAAAAGAGCAGAAAGAAAAAAAATAAATAAAAATAAATGAATAAAAAAAGAAAAAACAAAAATAAAAACCAGGAAGAAGGAAGAAAAGAGAAAAGAAATCGAGGCAGCCAATTAATTCCAAGTCTGTGGTTATTATTCGTGATGGATCCATGCGTCGTGTTGAGAAGAGAAGGGGTCTGGGCGTAAAGTGACGAGGAGGGATACGAGCTGCCACCACCCGCCCACCGCGTTGGGCAATGCATCTCGGGTCTCGGGAGGCGGTCGGCTTTGTTTGCTCACTCATGCGATAGTGTGGTGAGCTTTTCGTAGGAATGAGTTGTCGTAATTCAGCCCTGATCCTACGGCGACCAATGCCATATTAAAACTACACAGGGATATATTTGCTGAGATGCTGCCGTGCTGCCGACCACCCACTCGCTTTACGCGCGGGGGGTTACCGATTTATGATTTATCCCCCCAGTGCACAGTTTTATTCATCACCCTTACCTTGAGAGCCCCCCACCGTCACTCAGGCTCGACGTCGACGCAGACTCGACTCTTCTTCAGCTCTCCTTCCCTCGCAACGTCATTGTACATGATGGACCCCTCTAGTACCAGCCCAACTGCCGAGCCTCCTTGCTAGTCCTTTGCGGTTGCCTGTTCCGTCTTCACCTTGGAGTAATGAAACGTTCGATCGGTGACAACGGTTTACCGAGTTGCCTAGATTAAATTTACTACGTGGCTTCGTCACCTTAACCGAAATCTGTCTTCATCTCGTCAAAAGCCCCCTGCCAGTGGATATCTCGCTGCCTAGCCTTCTGTATCTGTATATAAGCTAACCAGCCGCAACGCCCCTGATTGTCATGGCTGCATTCACAGTACTCAATTCAATAAATCATCACACCTTTACGATACACGATGAGTTGCGTGACACGGAATCTTGCTAGTTCGGTTCCCGGCTAACATCTCTGCAGAGCTGGGCAAGTGGATGTTCTGGCGGCCGGATGAGCGTCGCGTGCTGATGCTGGGCTTCGACTACGCGGGCAAGACGACCCTTCTGTACCGATGGGTCCTCGATGAGCCAATCACGGCCATTCCCACCATCGGCTTCAACGTCGAGACCATCAAACATCCCGGAGGCTACGCATTCCAAGTGTGGGACGTTGGGGGTTGGCTCGGGTCCTCTGGTTTGATTGACACGGGCCAAGGCTAATCAATCGCTGATCAGGGTGTGACAAGATCCGACCGCTGTATCGACACTACTTTCAAAACACAGAATGCCTCATCTACATGCACAATTGCTCAGAGATGGAGAGGCTCGATGAGCAGGTGGGTGTGCTCAAGACCGTCATCACCGACGACGAGATGCTCGCTGTGCCGGTCCTGGTTGTGCTCAACGTGCAAGACCTGATGCAGCCGGCGGCCAAGGCCGAACACATGGCTAAGATCCTGGCGGCATACGCAGAGCTCATCGCGACGTGCAGGAGACCAGGGTCGATCAGGATTTTCAACCAGCCCGGCTTCTCCGCCAAGACGGCCGAGAATCCTAGGATTATCCTAGACGAGGTCGTGAAGATGCTGGAGGACCAGAACGGCGGTGCTGCTGCGCTCCCAGCGAAAAAGAAGACGGACGCAGAAAACGCCAACCCAACGGCCCTCGCTTTGGATGCTGAGCGAGTAAAGACGATGGTGGAGGCTGACTCCATGACGACAGACGGCTTCTGGCAGGCTTTCGAGGACGGATCGCTAGCGCCATGGGATCACTACAATCACCTCAAGGCTGGCTTCTTCGTGTTGATGGAAGCCTTTGAGCAAGGGTGCGGCGTTCTCGAAGCCGCCGAGACCTTCATCGGCCACTTGGAGCGGCTGCGAGCGGGGAACCCGCAGCGTTTCCGCAACACGACCCATCGGTAAGCAGGATTTGGTTCTGAGGTTACTGCTGTAAAGGTTCACAGTTAATGCCAGTTTGCAGCACAATGACCATCTTCTGGCTGGCGCAGCTCCACGTCGCCGCCGCCAACTATATCAACACGCTCAACACCAAGCGGGCGCTGCGGCGGGACGACTTCAAGGACGTCCTGTTGCACAGCCCCCAACTCACGGATGCCAGGCTGTGGAGCACGTACTACTCCAAGGCCATCTTGTTCGCCAAGGAGCCCAGGGAGCGATGGTGTCTGCCGGACCTGAAGCCGCTGCCGTCCGTCGCGGTGACGGCCGCGAAGCGCCGCCAGAAACCAGGCCAGCCGCCCGCCGCCGTCGGCGTCGCGGACCGGCTCATCAGTTTCGGTCTGACCGTCGTCCAGCAGACGCTGACGTCCAAGGCGCGCCGCGGGCCCATTGTCAAGGCTGCCCTCGCCGCGCTGGAATCCTCAACGATGCGGGAGCGCGCCGTCACCGCTGCCATCCCGCCGTACTCCGAGACGCAGGCGTATTTCTGGGTGCAAATGGTCCACGCCGCCATCGCCACAGCCGCCTCTCCCGAGAATGCTGCGAAGAGAGAAGATGAGAAGCACGAGTGGTCCGGGTCGGTGGAGGCGCTAACGCTCCCGGCGTTCAAGGCCCTCTACAGCATCACCGGGGACGAGTGGCGCGCGCACTACTCGACGAAGCTGTGGGAAAGCCTCGGGGCGCGGATGCAGTTCTGCCCGCCGGACAGGAAGCCCCTGCCCAACGTCGTGGCCGTGTTCGATAAGACGGGCGTCAGCGAGGCGCGTGGCGTCATGGTCGAGAAGCAGGTCTCAGAGAGCGAGCCGGGCGACGCGGAGCTTCCGCTGGCAAAGGACCTGGCGGTCATGGCGGCGGTGCTGGCGCAGGAGGTCGTGGACGGATCGAGCAGTGGGCACGGGGCGATGATGCAGTCGCTCTTTGAGGTGATGCATTCGAAGGCGACGGATGAGGAGGAGAGGGAGCAGGTCGCGAGCCGCAAGCGACGGTCGCGGGCCATCGCGGCAGCCCTAGAGGTGCCGTGTCCCGGCATCGACGGCCTGACGCAGAGAGTGTTTTGGGTGCAGCAAATGCTCCTGGCCGTTGGCGGGCTCGATGGAGGAGCGAACTTTGGGGATTTCATCCGAACAAACGCGCATCTGGCGTACAAGGACCTCGCGTTGGTGTACTACTCGCCGATGCTGTGGGCGAGCGAGGAGGCCAAGGCGGTGTACATAGCGCCGGACCGCAAGGCTCTCAGCAGCCTGGTGAGTTGATTATTAGGAGTAATAAGTGACCATGTTGAATGGGATGACTCGTGCAAATTTGGTTGGCAGAATGGGAGCGCTGTGAAAAGGGGACAAGTGTCAGGGTCTGTATGTCTGGGCCGGATTGGGACAGCCTTGCAGAGATGAGAGATCCACCATACCTTCCTTTGTTGCATCTGCAGTGACTGTAAGCGGCGAGGGCAGCAGTCGCGTGTTCAAGGGCGACAATTTGTGTCGAAAACGGGATGTAATAAAAATCATGAAAAATCATGGATATATCATCGCAGCTAAATATTGGATCCTCTACTCCGTAACATGCACTGATGCCCTCTACTATACGCTCCCTGCTCTATAACTTCCTTCACTTCCTCCGCCAGCTACTGAGCTCCGGTTATCGGTGTGCCCCGCCACGAGTCACTGATTTTCAAAAAACGCTTCCCTCTCTCCCCCGCCAAACAAAACAACCAGCGCTTCCTCCTCTCTCCGTTGCTAATTGAACCTCTATTTCCCCTTCCCCGTCCCGTCCCGTCCCGTCTCGTCCTCTGCTCCCTGCTGTTTCAACTACAGCCATGGAGTCCTTCACCATCCGGACGCCCTGCTCCAGCGCCAACATCGGCCCCGGCTTCGATGTCATCGGCCTCGCCCTCTCCATCTACCTCGAGCTCGACGTCACCATCGACCGCAGCAAGCCGCGCTCCGAGCACCCGCTCAACTGCCGCATCACCTACGAGGGCCAGGGCGCCGGCGGGCCCGACATCAGCCTCGACCCGCAGAGCAACCTCATCACCCGCGTCGCCCTCTATGTCCTGCGCTGCCACGACCAGCGCGCGTTCCCCGTCGAGACGCACGTCCACATCCGCAACCCGATCCCGCTCGGTCGCGGCCTCGGGAGCTCCGGCGCGGCCGTCGTCGCCGGCGTCTTCCTCGGACGCGAGCTCGGCGGCCTGCACCACCTGGACAACAACAGGCTGTTCGACTACTGCCTGATGATTGGTGCGAACTCCCACCCACCACCGGTCGTGGTTGGTCGAAAGAGGGCTTGTGGGATGTACAGGAGCTAACCCGCTATTGTGTGAATAGAAAGACATCCAGACAACGTCGGCGCGGCGCTGTTTGGTGGCTTCGTCGGAACGTACCTCATGCCGCTCAAGCCCGAGGACGCCTCCCGCATCGAGGTGCCGCTCAGTGAGGTGCTGCCGTCACCGGCCGGCGGTGTCGACACGGGCAAGAAGCCGCCCGAGCCGCCGGTCGGCATCGGCCACCGCATCGAGTTTCCCTGGAACAAGGAGATCAAGGCCGTGGCTATCGTGCCCGAGTTTGTCGTGCCCACCGCCGAGGCGCGCGCCGTGCTGCCGGAAAAGTACCCCCGCAACGACGTGGTAAGGGCCCCCGCCCGACTTCCCTCCTTCAGACCCTCCCAGCCTGACCTAACCTTGTACAGACGTTCAACCTCCAGCGCATCGCCCTGCTACCCGTCGCCCTCGGCCAGTCGCCGCCCGACCCGGAGCTCATCCACCTCGCCATGCAGGACCGCATCCACCAGCCGTACCGCCAGACGCTCATCCCGGGCCTCACCGAGGTCGTCGAGTCCATGTCGCCCAAGACGCAGCCGGGTTTCCTCGGTGTCTGCCTGTCCGGCGCGGGCCCCACCATCCTCGCGCTGGCCACGTCCAACTTTGAGGAAATTGCCGACCAGATCATCGCTAAACTCAAGCTGCACAACGAGAACAAGGCGCTCGAGTGCCGCTGGATGGTGTTGGAGCCGGCCAAGGGCACGGAGGTGGTCCGGTCATGATGGGAGACGGGGAGGAACAAAAGGCTGAGGAGATTAGATGGGGATCTGACGTTGATGTAGACGACAATTTTTTAGGATATTTCTGGATAGAGGTGGGCAGCGTACGTGTCCCTGGTCATGCCGTGGCGAGCGGCCATTGGCAGTTCAACTCTGTCAGCAGGCTCGCCAACTGGCAGACAGGCGGGATGCATGCATGTATGAATATATGGATACCACGTAAATCTAGCTACCTTGAAGTCGGCGTTGCATGGCTCTCGCCTGCAGCTACATGTCCGTCAGCGGAGCGACCCCCATCACCCCGCGATGTGTTGTCGCGAAGCCCGAATGACACAAATACAGCCTGCTCACTGGCTTTCCTTTTGGTCCAATTTACTTTTACTTCATTCATAAAATCCACTACATCGTACCACATGGCCACTCTTTAGCCGCCCAGAATCTACGTGCCTATACTAAGCTGGAAAAGAGCCTCTCGGTACATGCTAGGGGTGATGTCTTGTCCTCGAACAGACGCTGTCGAGTCAGGGACACAGTCCACGCACAACATGCTGTTTTGGATGAGTCAGTTGTAGAATAAAAACATACGGATTTCTTCTGAAACGATTTCAGTCGGAAAAGAATCGATTTCCAGGGTTCACAAAATACTATCCGGCTGTCCGTCCCAACAAAATTAAAAGCCCAGCGCCCACGTTGTTGCTGACGGGAATCTTAGCGGCCGCTCGAAAAGGCAAGTACCTCGGCCCAGGCACACGGACGGATTTTATCTTACTTCATTTTCATTGGCACTTTTCGGTGTCCCTGACGCTCGGGACTCGTACCTCATCCTTCAACTTCTCATACCCTCTCTTGTCATCATCTCCTTCTCGTTCTTTTCTGCGCAGGTCCTGTATGCGCCAGTGCGCCGCGACGACCGCACTCTGCCTTGGCCAAACGCTGCTCCTTTGGGTCGCCGCCTTGGTCCTCATCCTCTTCGTCTCCCTGCGCGGCGCAATCGCCCAACGCCTCTTCCGCTCACCGTCACCGCCCGTCGCATCGAATAATATCCGAGGAACATAACGCCGAGAAAGAAAGAGAAATCATGTCGTTCAAGATGATGGTGCGCGTTGGCGTGCCGCTGGTCCTCGGGTCTACCGGCTACGCCGCCTCGCGCGTCAACTGGCAAAAGGCCGTCCGCGCCTTTCTCACCGGCCCCGGACGCAGCTCGCGCATCCTTCTCCTCATCTTTGTGCTGTTCAACATGAAGAACATGCCGTTTGTCTGGACAGTATGTTTTCTCCGCAGCAGCCCAATAACTAGCCTCCCCCTCGCCCTGCCTTGTCGCTAACTTCCCCCTTCCAGTACCGCATCTTTTACCCCATCATCCACCACAACCTCATCCGTCCCGCGCCGGAGCTCGGCCCGCGCGCCCTCTACCGACACGTCATCACGCGCACGCGCGCGCCGCTGCTCGAGATTGACTACAACCTGCACAAGTCCAACTCGACCTACTTCGCCGACCTCGACGCCTCGCGCACCCAGCTCGTCGCCTACCTGTGCCGCCCCGGCCTCGCCCGCCTCGCCTCCAACCCGCGCCACCACGTCGTCCTCGACCCGCAGACCGGCCGCCCCGCGCGCGGCGCTCTCGGCATCATGCTCGGCTCCGTGTCGTGCAGCTTCCGGCGGGAGATTGGCGCGTACCGGCCCTACGAGCTGTGGAGCCGGGTGCTCTGCTGGGACCGCAAGTGGGCGTACATCGTGACGCACTTCGTGCCGGCGGGCGCGGCGCGGCCGACGGAGTGGCTGGACCCGGGGTTCGCGGGGTGCCGCGTGCGCCGCGGGACGGACGCGTCGGGCGGCTGGGAGACGCGGATGCACGCGACGGCGATCAGCAAGTACGTGTTCAAGCTGGGGAGGCTGACGGTGCACCCGGCGGTGGTGCTGGAGGCGAGCGGTCTGCTGCCGGCGCGGCCCGGTGGGTGGACGGGCGGCGAGAACGGGCTGGGCGACGAGGAGGTCGGCCTGGGGAATGTAGACCTCGAGGTGGACGGCGAGTGGACGTGGCAGCGCGTGGAGGCGTCGCGCCGGCAGGGCATGAAGACGGCCCGGCACGTCCAGGAGCTCGAGGCGCTGCACGGCACGTTTGACGGCGGCACCAACGGCGCCATCGCGGTGTACTGAGGGAGGGATAATGTGGAAAGGAATAGAGAGGCCGTTAGAATTATAGAAGCCTTCATTATAGAACAAGACGGCAGCTAGAAAGAATGTCCGCCATTTAATATATACAAGAATATGATCTGATCACTGCAGTTTGCCAGCCAGATGGTCACGGTTTGACAGTAACAGTAACCCTTATAGCCACAACGCCGTAGCCGTAAACGATGCCGCCGAAATGACCGCCCATCCGGCACCGTACAACCTTGCCGCCGCGCCCGTCCTTGTCGAGCTCTCGTTCGCCGGCAGTGCGTACATGCCCTCTATGCTGCCATTGTGCTTGCTCGCGTACGCCTTTTCGCACTCTCCCACGATGATGCTCCCCGTCTCTACACAGAAAAAAAATTGTTAGCCAATCTTGTCGTCGTCCCCGGAGAGAAGGGAGTCGCACTCATGATGTCGTCAATCTTGCACCCGGCCTTGACCATGCACGGCGCCCCGAGGGCGGATATTTCGGGCAGCCGCGCGCAGATGCACTCGCTGTCGAGCAGGCCGCAGCCGGCCTGGCCGGGCCCGGCGACGGCGCACTGGAGAGCGCACTGGGGAACTTCCGCGGTGATGGCGGTGAGGTTGAGCCCGTCGGCGATGACGGCCGCGATGAGCGCGGCGATGAGGAGGAGGATGCGCATGTCGGTCGATTTATGTTCTTGTCTTTTTCTATTGTCCTTGTTCTTGTCCTTGTCCTCGCCCCAGAATTGTTTTCATTTGGCTTTTGTCCCGTCCTCGAGCCGCTATCCACTCATGGTGTCAATAAAAGGCGTCTGTGGCTGCGACAATTGGCGTGTGTAAGTCGAGAGATCAGGGCAACGACCAAGCCGCCTCTTTGGGCAAAGAAGAACAAAAAACGCAGTTCTTTTCGAGAAAACTTGATAAGAGAAGGGATGGAGAAGTCAAAGTAACTAACAGCACCCCGGAGCCTTTTCTTGCTCAGCCCTCGGCTGGGTAAGGATAGTCAGGGAAGGACGATATCCGTGCAGGCGTTGCAATTGTGGGGGACAAGCGAGACAATTGCCCCCTATTCCACAGCTATAGTCAGCCTACCATAGTACTAAACCATATACGATTAGAGGCGTAAAAACGGCACAGACAGCAAGGCAGAAGTAGCATATTGGGCGGCCCCTAGTCTGGTTTCGCATCATGGCGCTGGTTCCTGGGCTTGCAGTAGCGGCATATCAGGTTTGTGCCGCTCCTTGCCATGTGAAGAAGGGAGGATGAAGAAGCGCGACGTCGATACAACCCCCGAGGGTTACTGTTTAGAACTGTTCAAAAAGCAGTCGGTCCTATTGCATCCAACGTAAGCAGTGGCAGCCAACTCCCAACCGATCTTGTTTCCTCGAATTGATGAACTAGTTGCCAAGTCCAGATCGACCTCACTATTTCGCTGATTGTCCAGCCGCATGTAGAATATATTGAGAATAGGGGTTGTATGTAGGGCACTAACGAGCCTGTGAATCGGGCTGAACGATAGCCTGATCTCCTCTGACGAGTCAGTATCGTACGACAAGGCGTTTGGGCAATTATTTTTTTTCAACTTGGGACAAAAAAAAAGACACTGCTACAAAGTCCACTGTCCTGTAGTCGGAAAACCGGCTTGATAATCCCAAGAGCTTTTTTCCAGTTATTGTTTCCTTGCTGGTGTGATCTCCCGCAGCAGAGATCAGATGTTGACATTCATGCCTCGTTGGACATTCCTATATCGAATCCCTTGTCAATGTTGTAGCGTCTGGCGTCTGCCCTAGGCTATGCAACTACTGTTGTTCATGGTAGCCACCCATCTCAGCCAACACGCTCAACTGTTATTTTGCACCTACATATGTGGATGTCGGCGCAATGAAAACCCTGCTGTACGTCTGCGAACTCTATTCCATTGACATCGCCGCTCTATTCTCCACGCCTCGTGCAACCACATCGTCTCAACTTCATAGCTAGCGCTGTTTCTAGACAGTTTGACTGACCAGTGGTACTGCCAATCATATGGCGGCCGTGTTGTGCAATGAAGTAGTGTTTCTTACCTCCACGAAGCAGTGATCAAGGAAATGACGATTAAAGTCCAGGAAAAAGAGGTTAGGCTGGGAAATACCATTCCTTGGCAAGAGTGCGTTGAGCCCGCATGTGTCGATTGACGAAACAATGGCCGAAACTCTTTGTTTGCGCGCTGGACTGTCAGTGCCTTCTTCTAAGAGCTCAATTTTTACCAATGATATGCTGGGGTTGGACATGGCCCGTCCAGTCACCGCTGCTGCAGCGCTCCTCTTTGACAGTTAGTCCAACATTGCGCAAAGACTACGTCTTCACGCGCCAGGGCTATTGCTGAAGGTCCTGCTGCGCGACGTCTTGTTCAGACTTGAGGGTCGAGCCTTTCGGCTAGAAGGGCGAATGCGTGACAAGGCTTTCAAGAAAGGGGCAAGCAGAGTGAGCTGGCAGTTTCGTGGGAAGCATTACACAGCGGAGCGACCAGAGGCTGTGGAGGGGAGGAGTGGCGAGATTGGTAATGGTGATACATTTATTCGTTTTTTTTTCATAGACTGAAAAGCAATTTAATTTTTTCTTCTTAAAAAATATATTGAAACGTACTCTGTGCTATGTCCACAGTGCCGCAATTGGCACTCGACCAACAATCACCTGCCGACTCTACATCCAAGAAACAACTCTTTTGAAACTCCAGCCATAAAGTATTGTTTCGTATGGAGGCATTACAAGCAATTTAACTCCATTTACTTCTGTACTTGTACTGGGTGGTACCGCCTCCTCCTCAAATGATGTACGTGTTCCGGCTCCTTGAATCGCACAATGTACAGCACGTCGGCGGCTGTCCCAGCGGCAACCGGTACCACATATGAGGACAAAGACCACGACATTCTGCCTCATACCACCACTATTAGACCCAAGTTTACGGCGGCTACTGTTTTCTGCCCACTACTTCGTCAAAGGTCACCTAGAAGCCTGACGCTTGTGCCACAGAGTACAAGAAAGCACGCAGGTACAGGCTGATGGGGACATGTCATATCATACTCAGTAATACCTACGGAAGCATGCAGGTAGGCGTCCAGCTTCAGTTGCCGGTATAATCTGCGAATATGGTGATTATGTTGACGTCTGCGTAAACAAATCCTGGCAGAGGTCATGCTCTAGATACGGTACACCTGCCGTTGTAGACGGGATACAGGACGGGTCATGGGTACGAGCGCCATAAAACAGGAAGAAAGGAACAGGAATGTGGAAGTAACAAAGTGAGGGAGACTTGGGCGACTATTTATGGCAATTTAATACGTCATGTACGGCCTTACATGTACGGATAAAGAGATGCTGGTCCCTGCTAATGTGCCCCGACTGACTTGTGCCAGCCTGCCAGTGTATCACATCCAGCACATCCCAATACTAATACGTAGTAGCAAGGCAGTCTGTGGTACAATGTACAGGTAGAAAAGGTTCGGCTTGTCGGTGGCTTTGGCTGATGAATGGACCGGATGGCTGGAGCGCTGAATGACTGATGCTTCTGTGTAATCTGGCCCTCGTAGTGTTTATAAAGGTTCAAGATGCGGCCACTTCTCCGAAAGGAAGCCTCTCTCTACCACCGCCGTTTTAATCGTTATCAATTTCCGTCATGGAGCGTGACTTGGGTTCTTCCACGTCCAACGACAAGCACGAAATCGATAAGGCCGCTTCCCCAGCAAAGAACCCGCATAACGTTCCGCACCCGATATATGAACGGGCAGATGCATGCTACAAGTTTCTTGAACAAATTTATTTTTATCTGCTCGACAGTATCAACAGCGACAAGAGCCGGGACGCACTCCGCAAGTTCTACAAATGGTGCAAGTTGTTGGACGTATGGGTTGAGAATGGACGCAACCTTGACGCGCTGCTTGATGCATCAAGGACTCCACTTCGCAATTTCATAGAGAGCCGCCTAGGTGCATTGGGCCAGTGCTCGTGGTTAGGTATGGAACTGTTTCCTTCACTCCTGTCAACTCGCCTGTCGCCTAATCGAAAGCTTCTTGCTACAGTCCTTAAGATCGCAAAGGCATACGGTACCGACGCCAAGCCAAAAGCCGAGGAAGCATGTTCTACTGACGGTACCGACGCCGGACTAAATGCCTCGGAGGCAAGCAGTACCGACACTGAACCAAAGCCTTTCCAACACTGTTTCGATACTGGATTCACAGCAATCGAATACATACTCAGTGAGCTGAAACGGGTTTCCAATCGCTTAATCCTTTTTAGGGAAAGTGAGTACGGGTTCAAATTACGAGTTCTGTTGTTCCGAGAGAACCGTAACATTTCCGGCCTAAATCCGGCCGTTATCCAGCACATCATGGTCCAATATCCTCATCTCAAACCAACTTTCCGTCATAGCTGGGGTGTTTCGTGTTCAAAGACCAAGAAGAAATATTTCGAGCCTGACGAGGCTGCCATCGAAAAGCCAAGGGCACCTAGCGACGAACCTGCCGGTCTATTCAAGGCTTTAAAAGATGCTGTGCTCTTCACTCACTACAAAATGCTCTGTATCATGGCAGACAAAAAGCTGCGACTCGAAGAATCCAAGTGTCCTGAAATAGCCTCGTGGACATTACCTGCCGTGGAAACTCCTCCGCCTCCATCAGCGAAACAGGAATGCCCAGTCTGCAAAGAGCCATGTTCCAAAGACTCGGTTGATCTCCCGAATGACATGTTAGTCGCCGCGCATCTCTACAACAAGCATCATCCCTTGCTATGCATCACCCTGCTAACTCGAGATAGGTGCCATTTCATGCATACCGCTAAGCCATACATTTGCCTGTACGAACACTGCCAGCGAGGCGGCTTGGTCTGTTTTGAGACTGCTGAAGAGTGGAAGGGTCACATGAAAACGGACCACACGAGTATTTGGACCTGCCACTTGTACAAAAATGTACATTGGCTCTGCCCAGATTGCGATCGTGTCTCACCGGTCGAATTCGAGTCTATTGAGCTGATGGCTGCAGACTTGGCCCATCATCTACACCAGCATCACGGCGAGAAAGATGACGAGGAGACGTTAAAGAGAGCCCGGGGGTACGGCATAGAATGCAACCGAGACATGAACAGTTGCCCGATTTGCGGAACCTGCTACCCGGCTAGCGAACAGGCGACAACCGATGCCGACAACGAGCAGGCGTTGACAGATACCGACAGCGGAGAGTGGTCAACAGATACCGACAGTGACGATGAGTCAACGGATACTGAATCTGTGTGTCTCGATGAACCCAACGAACAGGTGCACGACTGCATCGCAAGCCACTTACTCCAATTGTCCCGCAAGTTCACATACCCTGTACTAAACATGGGCGACTCCTCTTCACAATCTGACGCTGGGCCGAGTTCACCAACAAGTCACCGTCGACAGCCCCCGTCGCCATCGAACCCAGTGACGAATTTTTTCTTACTGATGGCCAGACAAGTTAAGCACGGTAACTTGAGGCTAACCGACCACCCGAACATGGAAGCCTTTCTTGGTCGCATCTTAGCTGAGTCCGGACCTTGATTGTAGTGCGATGAGCCATCGAGTGAATTCCAATTGTTGCAGGCACTCTCCTTTTGCCCTTTTTTTTTTCTGCCATTTCCTCTTATCACCTCTCTTTTCTTTCCCGAAAACACAGCCATTTTCTTCCCTGTCATTTCCCTCTTATCACTTTCCTTTCCTTCCCCAGAAACACAGCAATCTACGAGGCTTTTACAGTATCAGTAAAAAATTGACACAATTCCCACCTCGAGTCTGAACCCATTACAGAGTGCCTTCCGAAGAGAATTAAATGCGTTGAGGGCAGAGCTAATCGACTCACGCATTGTACCAGCAGGCTTACATGTAGCCTTGCAGCACGTAGCACCGCAGAAAACACATACGTCCTTAAAAATATCGGCAGTGCTTTCACGTCACAATGAGACAATCAACTCAACCCCGCCACGGTCTTCTCACGTCGAATGTCGCGGGAAGGCGGAGGTACGTAGATGGCGGCTCGCGAAGCCGACGATGTGATCGGTGAGCCGTGGCCTATCATGCACCATATCGTGAGCGGGCTTGTTTACATGCTGTTAAACTAATTGACGGGCGTATCAGTGACTGACATGTTAACCCGAGCCGCTGGCACTGCCGTTCAGGGACTACGGATGTGATTCTATGATGCGAGGCCTGTACGGAGGTTTACGGGGGGCTGAAGAGCACAAACAAGTAGGAAGACGAGGAGCAAAAGGCAAGGGTGGAGAGAAGGGGGAGAAAGTAAAAGGCAAAAGAGATCCAAGCTATCAGTTGACATAATATATATGGTCCACATCACCAGGGTTTCTGGCTCGGTGCTTGACTCTAATATTGATCATCATCATATGAGCTTGGATCGTCTCTGCGCGACAGACAAATTTCCCAGAAACTTCCAGTGAAGTTTTAGAATGTAAAAAAAGGATTGGGATCAATGGCGGAAGACATCAACAAAAAATACGAGTCCAGTCCAGACGGAGCTAGATTCGGAACCCCCTTCGCCTCAAGAATGAGCCCCATCGAGTAACTGAGCCGTGAAGGCCAGCAATCGCATAACTATCGACCTCGACGAAAATCCTCTGCGCCCGAAACCACCACAGCAAGAACCACAAGCGTCAGCCCACCATCCACCCACTGTCTGCTAGGCGCACACTCCGTCCCGACCGCACCCGACTCGGACTCGTATCTTCATCCTGTAAGGGTTCGAGCGGCGGCTATGGGAACAAAAGGTGTCGCGTTAGCTTCGAGGTAGGCGAATGTAGCGGAGGGCCGGGCATGGTCGCTGCCAGAGGCAGCCAAGGCGCGGAAGTCAGCCGCAGTGCTTTTATGGCGGCGCGTTTCCGCAAGTTCTTTTAATCGGTGAGGAAGAAAAGAAGGTGTCCGGGGACTTTCTCCCAAAGCTAGAGGAAGAGATGCTTCAGATGAAGTATCTCTGTGTGTAAGCTTCGACAGCGATCTGTTGAGCGAAGGGGAGATGAAGAGAAGAGGAAAAAAAAAGGAAAGGAAAAGGCGAGGCAAGAAAATTTGGAGTTCTTAATTCTGCCGCGCTGGTTTTGTGGGGTCGGGATTTGGGCGGTGACGCGCGAAATGGCTGGGCGCATGCATTTACAGGGGAGCGCCGCTCTAAGCGGGAGCTTGCCCAAGTTTCGCGATTTCAACCACCGACCACGGAAACTATTCACAGCTACGACCTCTGCCTTGCACCCCACCAACCGCCGCCTACTCTCAGAGAGCACGAGTGACCTATCCATAGATATAAAATCGGTCTTCTACTGCCTCACTTGCGGGTGTCGCGACTGGTGCCGCGAGAGCACAACGGCCTCGAGCACGCGTTCCGCGAGGACCTGTACCACAAACCACCAACACCTCCTACGGTCCGCTTGCTTTGCAACGCCACACCACACACTTAATTATGTCGAGCCTCTTCGGGACGTCGGCGACGGCCGCGAGCTCGAGCACCTCCAACGCAGTTGGCGACCTCAAGTCCGACGTGGCGCTGAGTGATCCTCCCACGGACACCATCACAGCGCTTACCTTTTCGCCGGGCCAGAGTCAGCAGGACTTCCTTGCTATCTCTAGCTGGGATAACAAAGTTCGCATCTACGAGATTGCCCAGAATGGCCAAAGCCAGGGCCGCCACGCGTTTGAGCACACCCAGCCCGTCTTTGACTGCGACTTTTCCAAGGTGAGTGGGTGGGAAACCATGGCAGCAGGGGAGGAAGATCTCAAAGAAGAAAGACGCTGACCGAGGACATCAAAACATCTGTAGGATGGAACCAAGGTCGCGTCGGCATCGGCCGACAAGAATGTCAAGGTCTGCGATCTCGCCTCTCAGCAGGACATTGTCATCGGCACCCACGACCAGCCCGTACGTTCGTGCCGCTTCTTTGACAACAGCGGCACGCCAATGGTGGTGACAGGCTCGTGGGATAAGACGGTCAAGTACTGGGACCTGCGTCAACAAGGCGCCGCCGCGACGGTGCAGTGCCAGGAACGCGTATATACGATCGACGTGCGCGACAACCTGTGCGTCGTGGGCACGGCCGACCGCTACATCAACGTCATCAACCTCAAGGACCCGACCAAGATCTACAAGACGCTTCAGAGCCCCCTAAAATGGCAAACCCGTGTAGTTAGTTGCTTCACGGACGCTGCTGGCTTTGCCATCGGCAGCATCGAAGGTCGCTGTGCGATCCAATATGTCGAGGATAAGGATTCTACGTAGGCTTTCTCCTCATCTTCTCGCCCTGGTTTCACAGCTTCCGGCTACCCTCAAAGCTTCCGCTAACTTTTGTAGATCAAACTTCTCCTTCAAGTGTCACCGCGACGCCGCGGTCAACAACACAGTGGCCGTCCACGCCGTCAATGCCATCTCGTTCCACCCCGTCCACGGCACGTTCAGCACCGCCGGTTCCGATGGTACCTTCCACTTCTGGGACAAGGACGCCAAGCACCGCCTTAAGGGCTACCCCAACGTCGGTGGTAGTATCACCGCCACCACCTTCAACAAGACCGGCACCATCTTTGCCTACGCCGTCGGCTATGACTGGAGCAAGGGCTACCAGCATAACACGCAAAACTACCCAATCAAGGTCATGCTGCACCCGGTTAACGGCGACGAGTGCAGGCCCCGGCCCTCTACGAAGAAGCGGTAGAGCTTGCGACCGTAGATATGGTGTTCGTGGTCAACCTCCTATATGTCTCTGGTTTTTGTGCCGACTAGTAGAAGCAGGGCAACAATTTGGATCAACGCCCTTTGGAGCAAGGAGGCGCTACTGGTTCAACGAAAGGAAAGGGTATTAAAAAATGCAAGTCAAAATACAATAAGCGAGGGTGCCAATTGCGCTGTGTAGTATTTAGTGTAGGCTTGGCGAGAGCTCGGCATTAATATACTTTGCTATGATTTCTGGGACATCTTTGTATAGGTATGAAGCGTGACGAAGTACTTGGCAGCCCCGCGGTGCGAGGCGCTCGGCACTGCATTCGCAGGTCGCATTCTTCTGTTAGCCAGTATAAAAGATGCGCCGATGCTAGGCGAATAAGATGCCGTGTCAAAATTTGTAGGATTTAGACTCTTAAGATACGCGCTGAGAATGGGCATATTCTTGAAGGCAGCTTAATGTATGTGTATATAGAGGAATAGTCCGCCAATCGTCAACTAACAAGACGCCTATCCGATGTCGTCTAGTGGTTAGGATCCTGCGCTTTCAATCTCATCCTTGAGAGCCGCAGTGGCCGGGGTTCAATTCCCCGCATCGGAGATCCATTTTTTGCCATTTTGTCCTCCTTGCGACAGCAGGTCTAGCCATTTAATAACACGCTATTACTTGTCTTGTTGTCTCTGCCTTTTTTTGCCTTTTTCTTGTTTCAATTCCTTCTGTTGGCCCACCAGGCGTGCATGAACGTTTGTTCAGTGGCAAACAGCTGATTATGGCGTCTGATATTCAGCCACCGCCTCTGAGGCTTACCTCTTGGGCCGTTTTCAACTCTCAGCACCAAAATGGTCCTAATAAGTAGCCTGTGAGCATCTAGCATCACCAACCAGCCAAGCCCACCAACCGCCTAGCTTTTCAACACTGCCTTTTAATAAGCTCCGTCCTAAACGTGCATCAAGTTTGCTCTCGCATCTGCGATTCGCGTAGCGTCTTCGCCTGTTCCACCCTCCTCATACCACTAAAACGCCACCAGCTCATTCATGTCAGCCAGCCTTTGAGCGCGAGTCGATCGGCATTGCAGTGTTGCCTTCGGCGTATGTACATACTAACTAGTAAATAAACGGCCACGGCCTCGCCGCCGCCCAAGACCTTGCGCTAGCTCAATTCTCTGCTGAGAGTCACGCTTTTCCCCCCTTGCCCTTTCGCCTGCCAGGTATCGTCTCTCGTCAGATTTCATCTCGACGACAAGCACCAGCCTGATACAAACGACACGTCCAGGGAGCCTCTCCGGATCGATGTGACAAATCTCCATCGCGTCCTGCGACTCTCGCATAGCAACACCGCCCCCCGGCGCCGGCGGGTTCCAACATGGATGACCACCGCTGGAGCAAGGACGGCGGCGGGGGACCGACGGGGTACCTCCTGCAGCCGGCCATGGGCGACGAGCCGCCGACGCGCGTCCAGCGCTTCTTCCAGGGCTTCCGCCGCGATCCCCAGTCCGAGTTCTACAGGGGCAACGTCGACGCCGACGCCGACACCATCGTCCGCTCCCACGGCGTCGGCCCGCACTACGACCTGCGCAGCGCAACCGTCGACAACGCCCAGCAGGGGGGGCTGATGCGCAGCCTCAAGGGCCGCCACCTCCAGATGATTGCCATTGGCGGCTCCGTCGGTGCGTGCCGGAGAGTTGATGAGGCGAGGAAAAGAAACTGACCAACTCTTGCAGGTGCCGGATTGTTCGTCGCTAGCGGCAAGGCCCTCGCCGTCGGCGGCCCGGCGTCGCTCCTGATTGCCTTCTCCGTCGTCGGCATCATGCTGTTCTGCACTTGCCAGGCGCTCGGCGAGCTGGCCGTCGTCTTCCCCATCGCCGGCTCCTTCTCATCGTGGTCTACGCGATTCCTAGACCCCTCTTGGGGATTCGCGATGGGCTGGAAGTAAGTGCAGTCAAGTCACCAACCAGCTGCGAGACCCAAAGACTGACTAAACATCCTAACCAGCTACGCGATACAATGGCTGGGTGTGTTGCCGTTGGAGATCATTGCGGCTGCACTCACCATCGAGTATTGGAATGCTTCCATCCCGAGGGCCGTCTTCGTCACCATCTTCTTAGTCGTCATTATAACCATTAATATGTTTGGCGTTAAAGGCTATGGAGAAGCGGAATACGCCTTCTCCATGATCAAAGTCATTGCCATCCTAGGCTTCATGTAGGCCTCCCCACCCAAACTCCCTTCCACCGCCTCCCGCTGACTCCGTCACCCCCAGCCTCCTCGGCATCGTCCTCAACATCGGCGGCACGCCGGACAGCGGCTACATCGGCGGCGAGTACTGGCACGACCCGGGCGCCTTCCACAACGGCTTCAAGGGCATCTGCAGCGTCTTCACCACCGCCGCCTTCGCCTTTGCCGGCACCGAGCTCGTCGGCCTCGCCGCCGCCGAGACCGCCGCGCCGCGCAAGTCGCTCCCCACCGCCATCAAGCAGGTCTTCTGGCGCATCACCCTCTTCTACGTCATCGCGCTGACCCTCGTCGGCCTGCTCGTGCCCTACAACAGCCCGCGGCTGTACGGCGGCGACAACCCGGTCGACGCGAGCGCCTCACCCTTCGTCATCGCCATCGAGGACGCGGGCATCCAGGTGCTGCCGTCCGTCATGAACGCCGTCATCCTCGTCGCCATCCTGTCCGTCGGCAACTCGGCCGTCTTCGGGAGCACGCGCACGCTCGCCGCCATGGCCAACCTGCGGCAAGCCCCGCGCATCCTCGGCTACGTCGACCGCAAGGGCCGCCCGCTCGTCGCCATCGCCCTCGCCGCGGCGGTCGGCCTGCTCGCGTACCTCGCCGACCTCCGCCAGCAGCAGGTCGTCCTCGAGTGGCTGCTGACCGCCTCCGGGCTGTCCACCATCTTCACCTGGGGGTCCATCTGTATGTGCCACGTGCGCTTCCGGCGCGCCTGGGCCGCCCGCGGCCACTCCCCCGAGGAGCTGCCTTTCCAGGCGCAGTTCGGCGTCGCCGGGTCGTACGTCGGGCTGGCGCTCAACGGGCTCGTCATCACCACGCAGTTCTGGGTGGGCGTGTCGCCGGTCAACTCGCAGAACATGACGGCGCGCCAGATCGTGCAGAACTTCTTCCTCAAGTGGATGGGCGCGCCGGTCGTGCTCCTCTTCTTCCTGGGGCACAAGTTCTACTACAAGACGAGCTACGTGAGAATTGAGAACCTCGACATGGACACGGGCAGGCGCGAGTTTAACCTGCCGATACTGATAGCGCAGGAAAAGGAGGAGCGCGACAGCTGGCCACGGTGGAAGCATTTTTACAAGGTAATATGTTAACGAACCGGTAGTGCTATGGGTGTGTGATTTGTATAGATTGTGTACAATTTAGGAGCAGGAGTTGCTTCCTGCGACAATGTGTATGAGTCAATTATTTTATTTACAAATATATACCATGGGAATGAGTTTCATTTCTCCCGGTCCAAGTCATCGCCACCTATGCTAAAAACGCACTCGCATCTTCCCAGTGCCACCCGGTATACAGCTCGAATCCCACCGTGTAGTCGCCCGGACTCTTCTCGACCACCTTGATCGTCTTGACTCTATTCTCGCGCGGGATATCCGCACACGTCATCGGGCCCGTAAGCCCGCGCTCCTCGATCGCCACGACGCGCATCACCGTGCCCAGCGCCATCCTACTACTCCACACGCCCTCCTGTCTATCCTGCGCCGCCAGCAACCGTATCGCGCGCGCGCGCAGGTCCCTGTCGCGACTCTTCTGCACCAGGCCGTACAGCACCGGCACCGCCCCCGAGTTCATGTGAAACTGCGGCCCGTCGCCGTCGTCGTCGTCGCGGGACATGGCGACCTCGGCGAGCGCCAGGATCTTGACAAACGTCTCGCGGTGGACGTCCCACAGCATCGGGTCGACCGGCCCGCGCACAATGTTGACGGACAGCTCGGCGGCAAAGTACAGCCGGCGCAGCTCCAGCAGCGCCAGCGCGCGGCCCTCGGCGGGCGTGGCGCGGCGGCGAAGGGCGTGGAAGGCGAGCGTCCACGCGGCGAGGTCGGCGCGGGCGGTCTCGATGGCGCCCTCGTCGTAGCGGTCGAAGTGCAGGCGGATGCTGTTGAGCACGGCCTGCGCGTCGGCGGCGGTGGCGAAGCGGTAGCCGCGCGGGCCGGGGCCGTGGCCGCTCTCGATGATGTTGGCGGCAATGGCGTTGATGCCGGGGTCGAGGTCGTTTATGAGCTTAACGGGGCAAGGTTAGAAAGTTGGGGAAAAGACCGGGATGAGCGGCACGTACGACGTATATTTGGCAGACGACTTGGCTGAGGAAGCTGCGGGCCAGCGCGAAGAGCTTCCGTCGATCCGAGGCGTCGGCGGCGGGCGGCCGGAACGTCTTGTCCAGGGCATCTTCCGCCTGCAGGATCCTATAGCCCAGCGTGACCAGCCTCACCACCGGGACGATCTGACCCCGAAGCGTCTGTAGCTTCCTGTTAGCCAGCTGGTGTGAAGGCGAGTTCCGCCACAAGGGCTTCCTTACCTCGACGCAGATGAACAGGATGCACGAGGCGAGCTGGACGTGCGCGCTCTGCGAGCTTCTATCCATGCAAAGCACCTGCTGGATGGAAGAGTTGTACTGATTGAGGGCGAAGCGGTCGTCTTCCTCGGCGTGCCGGTGCGGCTCGGCGAAGAGCTCGTGGTACGAGGAAAGGGCGATGAGGGAGTGCCAGATGCTGGTCTCGGTGCTGGCAATCTTGAGCACGTACGAGGTCCAGAAGTCGTTCGGGAAGAAGGTGCACAGCTGCTTGAGCGTCTTCTCGTGAAAGTACTGGAAGGAGCGCCACTCCTGGCCCGTGTACGCGGCGCGCGGAGACAGTGGGAGCGGCGGCGACGGGGTTGCGGAGGGGGTGGTGACGACGGGGCCGTAGCCGTCGCATGTGCGGCCTGTAGATACGCCTAGGTGGTGATTGGTGAGCTTTCAGTCGAGTAGGATCTTGATGAGCACGTGCTTGATGACGTACATCTATTACAGGATGGACGGCCCTCGTCACACTTGACGCGTCGGACTGGAAGCACATTGTCAGCATCGTCTTTTCTAGAGGGCAATGAATTGAACGAGGAGCCATGTAGAGAGAGGAGAGAGTCAATGTTCTTACTTCTAAAGCCGTATCGTGTTAGCGACATGCCATCGGCTCCGAGTACAAGGGCCGTTGGTTAGATGGATCTCATCCACGTGCCGGGGACCGTTACTCACTTGCAAGTTCGGCAGCCTGTGCGGACCTTGGGTGCCCTGGCGCGGCGCCGCTGGCCGGCTTTGACGTGCGTCATAAAGAAGCCACGGTTACGATGAGGTCTGTGGAAGTGTCTTTGATGGCTGGTGATGGCTTCAGATCAGACAGTCGTCAGTAGATGACGGTCTGCGAGTTTAGAAGATATTTAGTAGATATTTAGCAGATGAAGTAGCGATGCCTTGGGGGCGGCGGTGCTGTCCGCGGACTCCACCCCCCCCCTCCCCACCAAGTACTTGTGGCTAAGCTGGGATTTATATGCTGCATGTCCTGCTGAGCTCTGTTACTGGGCAAGGATGTGGCCTTGAATAGTAGAGCAGAGAAGGCAGTGCAGAAGAGGCATTGCTTGTAAGTGGCATTTTAGATAGCGGGTTGTAAGTTGAATGAAATGCCGTAAAGACTTGACAGTCAAGTATAGGGCTATTACGACAAAGCGGGGTTTGAGTGGCAGCTTGGCCCTTGTCAGAGTAGGTTTGGCTCTCGGCTTCACTGAGATACGCGACAGACAACCACGTTTTTGAACCTAGTCATTTGCCCGACAGGGTTTTCGAGTCAAGATTGCGAAGCTCCTGTGAATCTATGGACCGGAGATGGGCCAGATGGGCCGAGCATGAAGATTGGATGGGATGCCTCATAGTTGGACCGACTCAGTGGACTTTTAGGGCGGAGCTTGTCGGGTCCGTGGATCCCGTACGGCACTCGATTGGGCGGGAGGCCCCTGCAATGATGGATCAATCGGACGATGCGACTTGTTTCTAGAGATGTGATGGATGGATTGGATCTAGAAGCTTGTTGGCCCAGGATTGGATGTGACATTCTTTTTGGGTATCAGACGGCTAGGTAGGTCGAATTGTTTTGCTGTCTGTCATTGGCTACCTAGTGGTAAAGCATAGCGAGCTGTTTTAGGGCTGGGGGGTCAAGTCAGGTACACGTGTGCCATGAATCAGGAAGGACCTGCAATAGCCGTCGTCAAGCACAAATTACAGATGCATGTGATTCCACACAAGTTTACCTGTATGGGGATCGTCCTGATGGAGGCCGCATGCAACTCGGTGCTTCCCAAAGCCCCATATGGAGACGGGAGTTGAAGAGGGGCAGTGAGTCTGTTGGGGAATAATGCTGGCTCAGGCTCTGATGAATGGGCTGTTGATATAATTGAGGGTGACGAGATGGGTTCGGGTTCTCGTATTGTGGTGTCATTGTCAACACTGTCGCTGTATTGTCACGGCGCAGCCTCGGCGAGTGACAGAGTGCCGGGATGGCTGGTTGGCCCGGCCCCGGCGTTAATTATTCCAACGGGCTCACTTGTTCTCTTGGCTCGCTATACATACATATGTACACTTCTTGCGTATCCCTTGTAAGGTAAGAAAAGAAGAAAAGAAAAATCTCTCTGCCGGCACCAACATCACGTCCTCATCACCGACTGCTTCCTCTGATTCAAGGGTTCTTAATGTTGCCATAGAGCCGTTCCTCGCCGTAATGTGCAAGGGAACAGTGTAAGAGCCGCTGAAGGAATGCTCAATATAGTGCCTTCGCCCCTGGAACTCCCCTGTAGCGCACAAGGAGACACCTGTAAATTACCCCGGCTGCCCAATCCGGTTAGCGCATCGGCTTTCCAAGTTTAGTTTACCCCAACCGCAGCCGCAGCCGAGAGAAGCTGCTCCAAGCCGAGGATCAGAGCGACGGAGCCCCTCGAATTCTGGGCCGTCGTCAGTTGTATTTAACCCTTTTCTCGCCCTTCTCTGTCCTTGCCCATAGTCAATTGGACTCGTTTGTTTTCCTTGCACTCGCCATCTTCAACTTTGCCCGCAGTGCGCCAGCTCCCACGATACAGCCGACAACGCACCGACAAGCAAAACACATCACACCCCAATCATGACCCTCGTCCACTACCTCGAGTCGTCGCCCGTCCAGGCTCTCGGCGCCCTCGCGCGCCTCCTCACCAGCCCCCTCGTCACCGGCGCCGCCCTTCTCGCCTTCACCCAGGCTCCTCCCGACCTTCGCGCCGACGCCGTCCGCCGGCTGTCCGCCGCCGCCGGCACCACCGTCGGCGAGCACATCCGGCCGGAGACCATCGAGCTGGCTTTGAAGGTCGTCTTTGGCTGGGGCCTCGTCAAGGCGGTCAACGGGGCGCTCAACTCGGCCGCGACCAACTCGTGGCGCTTCGGCAAGGCATCCGGCTGGGACTGGCCGCGCGAGGTCGCCGTGGTCACCGGCGGCTGCAGCGGCATCGGGCGCAACGTGGTCGAGCAGCTTACGGCGCGCGGTGTTCGGTGCGCCATCCTGGACGTGCAGCCGCTGCCCAAGGCGCTCGAGGGCCACCGCCACATCCGCTACTTCCGGTGCGACGTGACGAACCCGGACGAGGTGGCGCGCGTCGCCGACGCGGTCCGCGCCGAGTACGGCCACCCGTCCATCCTGGTCAACAACGCGGGCATCACGGTGCCCAAGAACATCCTCGAGATCCCGCCCGCCACGCTCAACAAGGTCTTCGCGGTCAACACCATCTCCCACTGGTACCTGGTGCAGGCGTTCGTGCCGCACATGGTCGAGGTGAACAAGGGCCACGTCGTCACCGTCGCGAGCATGGCCTCGTTCGTCGCGCTGGCCAAGGGCGCCGACTACTCGGCGACAAAGGCCGCGGCGCTCGCCTTCCACGAGAGTCTCAACTCGGAGCTGCGCAACACCCACGGCGTCTCCGGCGTGCTCACCACCGTCGTCCACCCCAACTTCGTGGCCACGCCGCTCGTCAAGGACTTTAGCAAGGAGCTCGAGAAGGGCGGCATTCGCTTGCTGACCAGCGAGGATGTTGCCCGCCAGCTCACCGACCAGGTCTTTGCCTGCAAGGGCGCCCAGATTGTCTGCCCGGAGAGGCTGTCCTTCATCACGGGCTTCCGCTCCCTGCCTGCTTGGATTCAGTTCCCGGTCCGCAACATGATTGCCGCCAACTCCAAGAACATTTAAAAACTAGATATACCCTTTTTTTTTCTTTCTTCATTTATATAGCTGGGTCGGTATGTAAAATAGATGGTTAATGACATGAAATGCCTCGTTCCTTGAGTGTTTCCTGCTCATAAGCGCCCGTTGATGGTCGATGCTGGGACGTGGGCCCGAGTGTCCTGCATACTATCATACGTGCGTTTTTCGTGATTGCAGTAATTGTAAAGTCTCCTGATCAATTGGCATTGTTGCTTGGTGCATTATGCAATGCTGGGCACGATCCCACCTGGACGGCCTGCCCTAGAAGGTGTGTTTCGCACATAATCGAGGGTGGCCTACTCTACCTGCATAGGGAAGAGGCCAAGAACGCTTCATGGGCATCTAAAATTGACAGCATTATTTGCAAAAACGTCAGGTCCACGACAGCGATTGCGTGGAAAAGGGCTGTAGCCACGCGTTCTAGACGCCGCGCGGGGTAAGGCACTCATGCAAACCCCAACCACCCAGAGGCCTCACGCTGCAGCCACGTGATGGCCTCAAATTTTTTTTCTTACAAAAGCTGATAAAGATGAGCATTTCCTGCCTCGTCTTCCCCTAAGCACCATCAGAGCGTGAAGAATTCATCCATCGATCTAGCCCCATACGCCATGTCGTCCGGCAGCGAACAACCACCGCCTTCGTACAGCGAGGCCACATCACAAGCAAGCACGCGCCCGCAGGACAGTGTCCGGCCCGAGGGCTGGGTCGAGGGCTACGTCGAGGCGCCGCCCGCCGATCAGCAAGCCGCCGGGGCGTACCATCCCCCGGCGGCGGCAGCGGACGAGAAGAAACCTTCCGAGGCCGCCGCGCCGGTTGTCCGGGAGAGCGGAACCAGCTCCGCAGAGGCTGCGGCGGTCGAGCAGCAGCAGCAGCAGCAGACTGGTGGCCGCCTTTCCTTTGGCGGGCTGGACCTGGGCGGCCGCGTGCTCGGCTATGGCAGCGGCGAGGGCGTGGGCGGATGGGGGCTCAAGATCGGGCCGGTCATGCTCGGTCTGGTGGACGTGGAGGCGGAGAAGCTACGACGGAAGCAGGAGGGTGCAGAGAGAGATGATTAGATGAAGCAAGAAGGAACGAACCATGTTATGTAAGGAGAGGACGGGAATGAGGCCGCCAAGCCCATCTAAGCGATATTCTACAAGAAGGTACCAAAACATCGCGGGGCAAGGGAGATTTACAGCGTGTCATTAATGTATCATTATTAGCGTAGCGCTTTTCGGTTTGGTGTTTAGGATGACTCAAAATTTATGCTTGTATCATTGGACTTGTCGCGCGCCAAGAAGTTGCAGCACCTTTTCACCGTAGCAGCGCGCCTTGGCGGATGAGATGCGGAGATTGCGTGCCTTGCTGTTTTGAGCAGAGTTGCAGGTATTTTGAGCTAATAATAATGTTGCATCAAACACAGTGCAACATTGTGCTGAGACGCTGGTGTTTCCACGAGCCAGAGGCCGCCGACGCAACTTCCTTGTGCTTGTTGGAGAGTACCATTCCGTTGCAGGTGGAAGGAAATCGTTTTGAGAGAGAACTTACGGATACAGTCTTCGTACTCGGAACTAATCCCTGCTTGGCCATTGGCTGTAGACAAGGGCATGTCGACGCGACGTGGCGGCTTCTGGGACTGGACCAAGGGGGCTCTGAGAGTTGTCTAAGATTTGGTTGAGGATGTCCAGGGCGCCTGACCCAACAACCCTGAGGTCTCATTACATAGCAAAACAAGAAAGAAACTGACACCTGTTGGTATTCGTAATCATGTTGCACCACTTTACGTGCAAGGCTGGTGAAGAATCGTGATTCAAGCCTGCACGGGATCCTGGATGTAAGCACGCCAAAACGTGCCATAGGCAGCACTTCAAAAAGGTACCGAAAGCCCGGGTTTCCCACCGCGACCTGGCAGCGAACCCCGACTCGAGTCCCTCTGTGAGACGGCATGGTGGGCATGGTATGTTGTGGTCTCAAAATCGTCAGCATTCACCATCCCGTCCATTCGTATTTTCTTTTTCTTTTTGGCGAGCTTCTAGCGCCAGGCTTGACCGCAAAAACAGCCCAGATGTTGTCGCGAGCCAGCAAGGTAGATCCCCCAACATGGTTGAGACATGGGCCGGGGGGCTTGGTTGGTATCCCGGGACGTGGCCCGAGTGGATCAGGGAGGGCCATTCAGAGGCAACAACTTTTTCTAGGTGTCCGGAAGCGTCCCCTGATCTGTTCGTCTTGTTTCCCCAACGACGATGGGCCGCGTGTAGCAGCTATTCTTGGACGCCCAGACCCCGCGGCCCTTGCAGATGTCGACGAAGAGGAAAGAAAGGGGGAGGCGTTTTGGATGCAGTCATGTGTTGTCAGACAAGAAACAAGAAACGAGTTTGGAATTGGTATCGTAGTACAGATTATGCCCGTCGGGGAATTGAGCCAGTTGCGGCAGCTGGGGGCGATCGGCACTCCCACTTGTCCAGAAACGAGAACTTGCGGTCGGCATCTGTGATTCGATGCCGCGGGCAAGAACTGGAATAAGCCAATGCCACCCTTTTGGGGACGAGCTCGCTTGGCAGGCTGGCAGATATGCACCATTACTACGGCAGACAGGCGACGGTGGTGCGAGATGGAGTAATACAAAATAAGCGTAAAGTAGTGTCTTACACCAGAGCGGGTTTCGGATCCCTGGGGTGGTATGTTGTGTAATCATGCTGCAAAGTGAGTATTCTTCATCACAAAGGGGCAGTCTGTGAAAAGGGAGAGGATTTGATGAATTTGATGGTACGATACACCAAGACTCACATATTGATAACTCACGGCGAAGTCGGAGCCGTTTTGGCGGACTGGCGGTGGCGGTGCCGCTAAGTTGATAGTCGGGGAGATTGGCTTGATATGTGATGACGAACTGGGGGCCAGCCAAACAAGAAGCTCCAAAACACCGCGTGCAAGGGAGGGGAAAGAATCCAGTTATTCCGGGAAATCCGTGCCCAAAATAACAGCCATGGTGCGATTCCAGTTGGTTGAGCAGGATGGCGGCCTCACAAAGGTACTCGACCAGTCTACAGTGGAGAGCAGAAGCTGGAGCTACAGCGGGTCCGCTCACTAAAACCTCACTAAAGCTCACTAATTATGACCAGCAAACACACCTGTCGGGGTCGTATTCTTGCATCGCCTTACCCAGCGGCCTTGCCTTATTCCACCGAGATACTTCGTCATCGCGCCCGGCTTGGTGCATCCTGCAGGTACCCTTCTAGACAAGCCCCCCGAACATCCAGAACAGCCCATCACCCCATCCATCCATATCCATCCATCCCTCCCCCCCCCATCCCCAACAGCTTCAACATTTATTATTAAAGCTCCCGTCACGCGCCCTTCCTTTCTGCACCATTCCCCCTCCCCTCCTCTTTCTTACTATATCTTCCTAGCTTGCTCGCTCTCCTCTTCCATACCAAAACTCTCAATATACATACATCCATCCAGTCTCTAATCTGCCTTGTCCATATCATCTGCTTGACCTGCTCTCCCCCACCCAAGTACAGGCTCTCTCTGCCACTCAACAAACGACCACCAACCATTCAGCCAAACTCTCCTCTCAAGACCACACACGCAATCGCCATCATCATGTCCAGAGTCACCGCCCCCGTCGCCAAGCTCTCCCGCGCCATCTCCTCCACCGCCGCCCCGGCCGCCGTCACCCGCAGCGGCAGCTCCCTCCTCGACAGCGCCGCCCATCACCATGCCGGCGCGCCCCTGATGCCCAAGTACGCCGAGCTCCTCCACGACCGCGAGCAAAAGAAGGTTCGTTTCCCCTCCCCTTCCCTTGTTTCTTTCTCCTCCTCCCCGTCCAATCCACTGACCAGCCCCCGTTTGCTCAGTCCCGCGGCATCACCACCACCCACCGCCCGACCCCCCAGCCCAGCATCGCCGGCCGTCCCCGCCCGCTCATGCAGACCTTCCACTCCAGCGCTAGCCAGGTCGGCGTGCCCCCGATGCACCTCGACGCCATGATCCTCCCCTCCATGGACCTCGCCCCCGCCGCGCCAGCCGGCCCTCGCGTACCCCTGCTGCCTGACAACTACGGCGTCGCCCACGCCCCCGCGCCGCCCGTCCCCGAGGCCGCCTTCTCCAAGCCCACCATCTTCGCCGCCGAGCCCGACCGCGTCGCGCCCGCCACCCCGCTCTCCGCCGTCGAGGGCCTGGCGCTCGACGGCATCGAGCTCAAGTTTGCCCACGACGTGCCCGCTGCTGCTGCTGCCGACGGCGAGCACGGCCGCATGATTCGTGATCTCTGGAAGGGCATGGTCGACGACGTCCTTGGTCCCGTCCCCAAGACCATCTAAAACAAAAGAAGAAAAATGGAAAGAAACAAAACAAACACTTTTACGACTCTTGATGACTTTTTGCTTTCCTCTCGCCATGTCGTTTTCATTGCAAAATTGTTTCCCTCATGAAAGGGGAGGTGTCATGTGGACGTGGATGAAGCGTGGTCCACGACACCGGTATACATATCGCGCAGGCTGGCATGATGCCGCGAGCATAGTGCATGCGAGGCATCCCCTGCAGACAGAAGACACCCAAACTTGTTATTAGCTCTTTTCTTGTACCTCTACCTACGGCATAGCTTACCATACACACTATCTAATACACCGCGGCTCTCGACAAACCGGGGGTCTGCCCAATGCAAGCATGTCATTTTCCATCTGATCTTATACGCCTGAGACTTGATGTTGTATTTCTTTCTTCTTTCTAGGCGTAGTAAAGAAACAGATTGTGATTTTCACCTTTTGATCACATTCTCTCGTCCATCCATCCACCACCCAGCAATCCCGCCCGCCTCGCCTCACTCGACTAACACGCAGCCACCCGCGCATTCTACCACTTCTCCTTCCGCCAGGACCTGATGATGCGCAAGCTCTCCCTGCGCCGCTCCTCGCACGACCCCGCCGTCGCCGCGCTGCCCGCCGGCGACGCCTGGCACCACGACGTCATGGCCTACCTGGGCGGCATGAACACGGCCCTAGCCGCGCTCGCCATCCTGCGCGTCTGGGGCCTCTTGCGGCGCGCGCGACCGCGACCGCGACCGCGACCACGCCGTTTGCGATGCGCACCGCGGACGGTGACTTGTCGCCGGACTTTGTGGTGCTGCTCGTGCTGGGGCTGGGCAACTGCTCGCAGCGGCGCTCAACGTCACGCGCACCCGCGCGTCCGGGCGGTGGATCATGGGTAGGGGCCTGGACCGCATCACGGTGCTGGACGCCGTATTCACGGTCCTGGATTGGGCGGCGGCGTTTGGAGGTCGCTGGTAAGCAATTCGCAATGGCTATCCTGAGAGTTCATCATGACACGGGGTCGTTGTGCCTTCAATACGAGCCCGCCAAATACATGGCCAAGTTGCTTGCCCGCTTCAGTGGTAATATACCCGATGTGTGATTCCCATCATTCCACAAGTACTACCTACCAGCTGCAAAAAGGAAAGTATAGCAGGTCCCTTGCCAGGAACCAAAAGTGCAAAAAGTGCAAAAAGAACGTACAGCACCCGGAGTTCGCTGGTCGTCACCGACCCAGCTACTACTCAGGCGCTCGAGTGGTTATCGCTCGGAGATCAGACGGGATCCAGATTTATCACTCGGCTATGGCCGTACATACCTTAACGTGTAGTAATTTCGGTATATAGGGGCTTGTGAAATATGTGTACGTGCTACCCAAGGTGAATTACAAGGCGGGACGACCTGTCCAACGACCAAGCATCGGGAACAAAGGTCCTGCACGATCTATAGTGGTAAATTTCGGCAATTAATCTTATCCGAATGCCAACATTCGCAAACTACTACTCATTCATATGTACCTTCTGAGAAATTGTGCTGGTCTTCTAATAATTCAGCCAGCGCCGGCCGCAACTCGTAGGCTTATTTACAGCAGCCATTCTCAACTCGCTTCGGGTCCTCGCTGCACTTCCCTCCAAAATCATCATCGCAGACATTCCTCGTCTTCGTATCCGTCGGCGTAACCACCACCCCCGAATCGCAGTACTGCGTGCACCCATTCAGCCCGTAGTCCGTAAAGTCCAACTTGATCACCCTGTCCATCTTCTTGAAAGACTCGCCCGAAATGTCCCTACACGGGCACTTTTCATCTCCTTTGTCGCAGTCGTTCTTGCGATTCAGGTTACACTTGTTCGTCTCGTCCGTCTCGTCCTGCAGCGACGCGGGATACTCAATGTCAATCACCGGCTTGCCCGCCGCCAAGTACCCGCCAAACTTGTCGCACAGCCCTTCCTCCAGGCAGCGCTCCAGGACGGCAAAGTCGAGGGTCTTGGCGAGCCGCGCCGGGAGGTCGGCGCCGTTCTTCTGGCCGATCAGGAACCGGTGGCCGCGCGTCGAGATCATGTTGTGCGCGTGCTCGGCGAGCGCCTCCAGCGCGTCGGCGACCTTGTCCGGTGACGGCGCCTCCACGTTGTCGCCCCAGGTGATGCCGGCGATGTCGATGTTGTCCGGGTCAACGCCGTCGCAGCCGAGGTCGCGCGCGGTTTTGAGGCGGCCCTTCATGAGGTCGAGCACGGCGGTGTCGGTAAAGTTGACGTAGCGCTCGCAGTACCGGTTGTCTTCGTTGTGGGTGGAATTGGGGTCGAAGTTGGCGTCGTAGTACCACGGGCCGTTCCACTTGTCCTCTGCAGAGCCCGGCTTGTACCAGTCCGTGAAGTCGCAGTCCTCGGGCTGCACGGCCCCCAGGTTCATGTAGCAGATGACAGTCTTTTCGAGCCTCTATTGATTCTCGTGGGTCATTAAATCTGATTACCGTCCTCGGAACCTGTCACTTACATGGAGCTGGGTGATGATGTCAGGATTCTTCTTAACATGCCACAGGTCAATGTCCCAAATGTCGGCGTCGGGAATCAGCTTCTGCGTGGTATTGGAGATTTGGAGAGGGCTTAGGATTTCGACCTGCCATCTGGCTCCCTGCTTGAAATTCTCGGGGAGACTGTCGGACGCGGCTACCAAGGGCGGGATTGCGGCAAGGGGGAGTGAGTACTTCATCGTGTCGACAGTGGCCACATACAACTTTGTCGGATGGTGGTGCGATATTTGAGAATCGAAGTACGGAAGAGGCAGCCATATTTATACGTCAAGAAAACTTCAAGGTGATTCATTCCACGACGTAATTTGGATTTCGAGATCAGGCTGAGTCCTCGTACCATCGCTTCATTTAGACTGATCTTGTTCGACCCGGCTTACTCGCTGGGTGTAGCTAGCCGGTCTGGAACAGTCCAAGGCTCGACTGAAGGCACCGAGAAGAGAATAGACTTGAATGTTAGAGCAATGATTACCAATTCAGGCTGTCTCACTTCCCAGCCCTGCAAGACTTCACCATTGCCGCATTTCCTAAACAAAGGCGTGTTCTGTGTCATTGGCAGCAAACAATTTCGATCTTTCCTTGTAGCCGCGGGGGAACGTCAGAAACCGATCACCTAATAAAAGACTTGACCGACTACTTTATCGCTGGCTTGTTCACTAGCGTTTGCTTATGCCTCTTCCGAAGTGGTGACCCTGCCAGGCTCCCAAATACCTGTAGGCGCATTCTCCGAGGTTTCGGGCTGTGGTCTTCTTACATACACTGGCACTGGAATCAACGGCTCAAAACTTTAGCGACTTACAATTCAGGCAACTGTCTTTGCACCCGGGTCAGTTGGCGTCATCAACGACCCGACAGAGGGACTGTGCATGTGGTATCAGTGTGAGTTCCCCTAAATACACGAGATATCATCCAATTAATAACCGCATGAGCAGACCAAGATAATACCGCCGATCCGCCAAACTTGCGATTTGGGTACAACTACCTCAACTTCAGTCAGGATGGCTGGCCAATTCTGACAGCCACCCTCTAGGAGCCGCGCAGACCTGGCAGAGTTGACACAGCCACGGGGTGGTGGGCTGGAATCTGAGGACTTGGTGAGAGTGGAAATTAAGAGAAGGATAAAGCTTATGAATTAATCTACTCTATACAACAAGACAAACAGAACTCCCTGCTATAACCCGTACTCTGCCTTCATGTCGTCTTCGGGCGGCAACTTCATATAAGCGCCATTCCCAAACGGCACCCTTGTAACTGTCGAGCAATTCTCACTCAGCGCTTGCCCCGCGAACCTGGCATCTATCCAGGCGAGCCACTCCGGCGCCGAGGCCGGAAGCAGCGGCGAGTGCTCCACCCCGGGGTACAAGCTGAGGTGCACCGCGCTGCCAGCGCCACACGCCCTTTCCACCGCCTCCCGCGTCGTGCCCGGCAGGATGCTCGTGTCGTTGAGCCCCTGGACGACCAGCAGCGGGGCGCGCGCCCGGCCGCTCGACGGCGCCGTCTCGTCCTGCCACCGCTGCAGCAGCGGCAGGTCGCCCGCCGCCCCCGTCAGGCTGACCACGTCCTCCAGCGCCAGGTCCAGGGTGAGCCCCGCGAGGCCGGTCGCGCACACCTGCGCGCGCTCCGCGACGGCCATCCGGCGGCGCATCCCCGGCCCGAGCAGGGTCAGGTCATACGACGAGTCGTAGCGCTGGATGCCGACGGCGAGCGACGGCGCGTAGCTGGCGAATCCCCCTCCGGAGTCGGAGTCGTCGCCTCCTCCGAGCAGTCCGGATATGGCCATGTCGATGATTCGCGTCGCTGGCGCCAGCGCCACCGTGCCCAGGTATGCCTCGTCCAGGAGGTCGCCCTCGGCGAGCTTCCACACGGCGCCGCCGCCCTCGGAATGGCCGACGGACATCCACTCGCGGCTCAGGAGCTGCCCGAAGGCGGCGCGCGCGGCGACCACGGAGTAGTAGACGTCGTTGGCCTGCGCGGGGAAGCTGCAGTACTTGTGCTCGGTCTGGTTGTTGCCGAGACCCGCGTAGTCGGCGGCGACGACGACGTAGCCGCGCGCGAGCAGCGGCTGCCAGCTGTCGTAGTCGAAGAGCGCCGGGCCGGCGGACGGCGCGCACCCGGGGTACACCCCGATGGTGCCGTGCGCGAAGGCAATGGTGCGGTACGCGGCCGTCGTCGCACCGCAGGCGCCGGGGCTGCTGCCGTCGCCGCTGAGGGGCGAGTAGGGGAAGGCGACGAAGCCGGTCGAGGGCACGGCGGTCTTGCCATCCAGGTCCAGCGACGTGTACTGCATCCGGTACACGGTGGTGCCGGCTCGGACGTCGAGGGGCCCCGGGTCGGCGGGCTCCAGCTTCAGCAGGCTGCCCGGCGCGGAGCCGGTGAAGTTGGCGGCGGTGGCGTAGAAGGAAAAGTCAAAGTCGGTGCCGACCTGCGCGTGGTCGTACGCGTTGGCGTGGCGGAGGATGTCCTGGCACTTTGCATCGCAGCCGTGGGCCGCGGCGAAGTCGCTGCTCACGTTGAAGCCGCAGGCCAGCTCGGCAACGACGTGCCCGGCCGCCAAGGCGAGGAGGCCGGCGACGCCTGATGCTGACCGTTTCATTGTGCTTACATCAATGCTGTACGCTGAAGATTACGGAGTGGCTGTCTGGGGCGCATAAACGGTCTGGAGGACTTGCGAGCTCTTATTATGCGTGCCCGGCCAAGAGCCATGCCTAGGTAGTAGGCCGACGCGTGACGGGCTTCCACCACACGGACTAGTCAGGGTGGTGACACCCGTGCGGATGTTCCTTTTCTCTCAATTCGGATTTCAGGGCATATTTCACTGAAGCTATTAGTTTTGGGCTTCGGCCTACTTCGTGCGCATGGACGGTCGGCTTGCACTAGCTTGAGGCAAGGCCGCGGGTGCAGTTGGTCACACTACATGTGGGAAGGCTTGGATAGGCCTCGGAACGTTGCAGTCATAACGCGGGGGAATAGAACTAAAATGCAGGCGTCGATTGGTTCAAGTTGGCTCGCAGGGTTGTGCTTGGCCTTGTCGTGCCCAAGCTTGACAGTGATGCATTTTTGTAGCAGTCGCAAGTCCGAACAGATAATACCACCCGAGACAAGGATGACGGAAGAGATCAGTAGGGTTCCACGGCAGATTGTACTTATTGAATAACACTAATTACTGTCTCGACTCAAAAATGTTGAAAACCGGTGTGGCGCAGTTCCTGGATAGATTGATCGTGGATCCAAGGCAAATGCCGCCGACGGACCAGGCTCTCCCGACTCTGACACTACTTGTTTTACCCCATGTCCACCCCGTCGTCGAGTCTCATCAATACGGGATAACTCGCCTCGTTTGAAAAAGAGCGCACAGATGGGCCGTAGCCGGACGCCACTGTCGGTCGGCATAGGGAAGATCGTCGCGGCCCCCTCCAGTTTCCACAACCTGACGCCGTCCATGATGGGACCAGACCGAGCCCGTGTGGTACTGCCTCGTCCCGTCTCCAAGCCCATGTCATGACATTTCATAAAGCACCGGCTTCCTCAAAGTGGCTTTCCCTTCACTTTAGCAAAGACATCCAGTGAGCTCTTGCAGCCGGCGGCAACGACGACGACCACGCACGGGTCCTCGTCCATTGAGGTGAGGGGGATGCATCCAACAGCGGACCGATCACCGCGTCCGGGCACAGGCGGGGGCTGCAACGCACCTTCTCGCTGCTCAACCTCTACAGCATCGCCGCGAGGACGGGCAAGACCTGGACTGCCATCGGCGGCAGCACGGTCAGGGCAACACCTCCCCGGCCGGCCGGCTATCTTGTCAGCTACAGAAGACGGACAGGTGAGCGATTGACGGCTAGGCCGTTGCCATCTACAACGGAGGCTCTCCGGGTGTCATGTGCATAGCCCTGGCCGTAACGTCCCCAAAACCATGGCGGTGAAGTACGTGATCGGCCTAGTTGCGGCCGCGGTCTGCACGACGAGCCTCTTCTGCGGCTCTGTGCTGTGAGGCGGCGTGTGCGCCGTCATAGGGTGCGTCTACATCGGCTCGGCGAAGGCGTTTAGGGGCCTTGTCGGCTCGTACATGCGTGATCCTCTCCACGATGGCCCATCTCGCCGTCATCTTGCCGCGGGCGCTCCAGGATCGAAGTGGGAGGTGGCATCGACTTCCTCGTAAACGCCGTTGCATGCCTGTACATTGTGGCGTCCATATTCCCGGCCAGCGTGCTGGTCATGACGTGCGACATGAATTATTCCCCGTTGATCACGGACGGGCTGTCCGTGTTTGTGTTGTTGTTCTGGTTTTGGCCACGAGGCACCTAAGCTGGCGTCTGCAGGCTGCACGGCAGAGGAGCACAGATGCCGATCGCATCCCTATACGTAGGAATTCTGCGTCAAAACAGGGTTATATACGCATGTGTTATGTCAAGGAGTCTCACTTTTGCAACATCTCATCGGGGTCTTAAATTATCATGCTGCAGGAAGAACCTGCGAGCGGGGCAGACTTCTCCTTTGAAGCCAGCCAGCCAGCCACGTAGCCAATATCGCCTAGAGTTGCTGCGGCTGTATGTATGTACGAATGCATGTATGTATGACCCTGTCGAATACCAACGCAGCTATCCGTTGCACAGCACCGTCGTCTAGCTCCCCGGTGTGACAAGTTCCAACTGCTGCTCGTGGTTGCGCGCTGACGGTGGCATTAAACGTCTCGGGCTCATTTTTATTGGCCGCGTATTGACAAGCCGCCTCGTAATAACCAAAGTTCAGCAGGTGTGGTCAACCTCAGCCTCACCGTGCAGTTTCTGCCTGGACTAATTATGAACCAGCCCCGATTCAGAGAGCCGCATGTGTCGTCCACACCCTCACGCCGGGGCACTGCGGGATGCACGCCGCGAATCATGTTTCCCGATGAGACTCCGAGTCTTGGGTATTGTGCTTTCGCCAAATTTCGTACAGGCCGGTTGGGCGCGCGCCCTTTCTGCTACACACAGGCAAGTTGTGCGCCATGTCTCAAGCCTTGTGATCTTTTGCCGGCCGGGTGCCACCGAGAAGAAAAAAACAAGAGCATGGATGATGAATTGTCTCGGTGCAGCTTAACCTTCGCGCTGTTCGGTCCTAGCCAGCGGAAAGTTTTAACTTAACCCACTTAACAGCCGGGTTCGGTCGGCCAGGCCAAGACGGGAAAGATGTGTGACTCCAGCTGGCCGTTTTTTTTTTTCTGATGGTAGAGATATTTTGGCTCGTCATTCTGTATTAATAATTACGCCAACCCCCAGTCCTCAATCTGTTCCGACTCCCTCCCCTTGCCCTCGTAGTCACTCACTCACTCACTCACTCTTTCACTCTCTCACTCACTCCCACTCGGACTCTACAAGATTGCTTTTCGAAGCAATAAACAGAGTAAGAGAGAGCCGGTAAGTCACCATGGCCGTAGAGGCTTGTGGACGCTCCAAGGAGCAGCGCGGGGAAGAACCCCGCGCCGGCGTGATCACTACTACCGATGGGTCACCGTTGGAGCGGCCAGCACAGCGGTTGAGAGACGACGACGACGACAACGACGACGACGACGACGACGAGGAGGCCACCGACACTTCGTTGGCCACTCCGACAGAGTCCTCGGCGTTGCTGGGGAACTCCTCCAATGCCAACGGTGGTGGTAAATATGACCCGGAGAGCGGCGAGCCGAAAAAGGCCCGCGACTGGGACCAGCTTCCCGCACCAGGCGAGGCCAGCTGGGGCCGGGAGGTCAAGATGGTGCTCAAAAGCTCGCCGCCGCTCATCATCACCTTTTTCCTGCAATTTTCCATCAACGCCACCAGCGTCTTTGCCGTCGGCAGGCTGGGCCTCCTCCCTCCCTAATAAACTACATGCATGGCCACGCTCGTCCTGGCCACGCCGTGACTGGCCGGGTACATGTACATGTACATGTATACACACATACATGCAAACCCTCGCTAGGCACAAAAATGCATCATGCTGACTCGGGAAACAGTGGCAAACATGACGGCGGCCATGACCTGCCTCGCCCCCTTCATCGGCCTGGCCACCAGCCTCGACACGCTGTGCGCGCAGGCCTACGGCGACGGTCGCAAGCACCTCGTCGGCCTGCAGTGCCAGCGCTGCTTCTGGTTCCTCTGCTGCGCCGCCATCCCCGTCGCGGTGCTGTGGCTCTCCTCCGAGCCCATCCTCGCCCGCATCGTCGACGCCGAGACCGCCCGCCTCGCCGGCCTCTACCTCAAGATCATGACCCTCTCCATCCCCGCCTACATCACTTTCGAGACGGGCAAGCGCATACTCCAAGCGCAGGGGTTGTTCCGCGAAATCTCGTACATCATCCTGGTGGTGGCGCCGATCAACATCCTGGTCAACTGGCTGCTGGTGTGGAAGCTGGAGCTGGGGTTTGTCGGGGCGCCGATTGGCGTGGTGATTTCGAGGAACTTGCTGGCGTTGCTGCTGGTGCTGTACATCCGGTTCGTGGACGGGAGGCAGTGCTGGGGAGGGTTTGATAGGAGGGCGCTGGTGAACTGGGGGGTGATGATCCGGTTGGCGCTGCCGGGGATGGTGATGGTGCTGGCGGAGTGGCTCGCGTTCGAGCTCATCACGCTACTGTCGAGCCGCTTCGGCACGGACTACCTGGCGGCGCAGAGCGCCATCTTCACCATTGTCGCGCTGCTCTACCAGATTCCGTTTTCCGTGTCGGTGGCCTCGTCGACGCGGGTGGCCAGCCTGATTGGCGGCGGCGCCGTCGACTCTGCCAAGGTGGCAGCCCAGGTGGTAAGTTCTGCATGCAGTCAGGAGGCTCTACTCTCGGTTTCAAGACCGGCCAGAAAGCTAATCGCCCGAGTCCAATCAGTCGGTCATTGTCTCGGGCCTCATCAGCACGCTCAACATTGTCCTTTGCACGACCCTCCGGTGGTACATCCCGCTGCTACTCACCAGCGACGAGGCGGTCATCGACATCGTGGCGACGACGCTGCCGGTCGTGGCCGTGGCCGTCTTCTGGGACGGCATCAGCGCCGGCGCCCACGGCATCCTCCGCGGCATCGGCAAGCAGTCCATCGGCGGGCCGGCCAACATCTTTGGCCACTACGTGGTGGCGCTGCCCACATCGCTGACGCTTGCCTTTTACTTTGACTGGAAGATCAAGGGCATGTGGACAGGGATCACGGGGGGTCTTTTCGTGTGAGTCTTGCGCCGGTTCCGGAGTACGACCGGGCTTCCAGCTAACTTCGCAACAGCGTCACCCTCATGGAGTATTTCTATATCCTCAAGGTCGACTGGCAGAAGGCCGCCCTCGAGGCGCGAACCCGCAACGCTTCGGGATAGTTGTTTCGACATGGGTCAGTTGCATGGTTTGATGGTTTCGAAAGGGCTTTGACGGGGTGTTCCTTAAATGCCGGGGACGCGACAAATGGGGGCACGGACGTATCAACTCGCAGACGTAACAATTCTCGCGTCGTAGGCAGCATTGATCTCTGGCTTGGCGGGGTTAACAGCATTTTTTCAGTTCAGCGCGCGACACTACACTTGACTGCATATTCAGGGTTATCGGTATCGGGTAAATTGGACGTGATACAAGACGGTAATAAATAATGAATAAAAGTACATGGCATTGTTCGGCATGCTCACGATTTGTCTTGTCTCAACCCACAATGCGCGGTCGTTGACGCACGTAGAGTGAGTTTCTACTCTTGACGCTAATCTGTGCTCGGTACTCGGTTGCGACTCTGTCAACATTTCTCTGTCTAATGAGGGCCATTGTATCCCTTTGACTGTTGTGTGAAGGGCATCTTTTTCATGCCCTCCCCCCTACTAAATCACTGCTACTCCAGTACTCGCTAACTCTCCTGCTAATATAACAACAGGGTGATTCTCCGCAATTTCACAAATTTAGTACGCATGGCAAGGGTGTGCGGCTCCGGATCATTCTATTCTGTGTTATTACTGGCCCTCCTGTCTCGAACTTTTCAGCTTGGCGCGCGCTATCTCCCCGAATAAGCCGTAGCTGGTTCTTGGTCTCGTGTTTGAGCGGTTCGGAAAGCAAACATCAGCCAGCAAGCCACCATAATAACAGTTGGCCAAACTACTCATAAACTCGACCGTCTCCAGTCGTCCCCAGTGTGGGTGCTTGTCACATCTGACAGACCCTCCCTGGTCGCGTGCTCTCCTGGACGGCCGGATCTTGGCACGGTGAGATCGTGTTATTACCTGCCTCGGCCCCTAACAACCCCAGGAGATGGATGAAGGGCTCCTTAAAAATCGTGACAAAACTCAAAGCTAGCTACTACACCCGAGCAACAGCATAGCGTACCCAGTACTTTGTACTGTATAATAAGCTCTATTTTAAGTCTGTCCACCGCGCCCCGGTTTACTCTCCACCACACGAGAAGAAGAAGTACTACGAGAAAGTCGATGATGAAACAAAGTTGCTGCATTGTCGCCTCTCTCTCTCTCTCTCTCGCTCTCTCTCTTGACTTATGCACGTGATGAGACGCATACCAGTCGCATAGCAGACGGGCACCAATGTTACCCTCATCCCACAGCCAGCGAGCGCATGAATCGCACAGCGAGGGCCTTCAAAGCCAAATGGTCCAGCCCACCCAGCCATGGCTAAACGGCTCCGGAAACATCGGCTTCTCACTGACACGCCCGGGTACGTCATGGCGCTTGGGCAAGGGGGCCGCCGGCGAGTTGGCAGCAGTAATAACGGGTGCCGATATCCATATGGACGGGCTTTTGTGTGCAAGAGGCGCTCGGGTGAGTGGCCAGGCACGGGGCGTCGCCAAGCCGCCACCACTCCAGCTTTCCAGCCCGCTTTTGGCTCCGTTGAGGAATTCCCGGGCTTTTTCTTCCCTCCCACCCCCTGGGACAAGTATCCAACTACCAGTAAAAGGTACGGAGTATTGGGAGCTCATCAGGGAGGGAAAGGCCTTGACGTGGTCGTTGACGCTTGTCATGTCTGGGCGGCGCCGAAGCGGCCCCCCGTCTTGGCAAAGCGGTAATAACTAAACTTGTGGTTGGAGCAAAACCGTATAAGGGAGAAACATGCACTCTTTACTTGGCGGGTTTTCCCCCTGGTCTTGTCTCTTGCTCACGCGACATCCATCTACATCTTTCCTTCCCCCCCTATAAGCCTTTTCTTGCGGTCTATTGTCCTTGTCCACTCTCAGACGGAAGAAAGGACTTGGATCTCGACCGCCAGCCAACATGAGTGGCACATCCCGGCGGACGACTGGCGATCGCCACTCCCCGATGCCGACAAGAGCCTTGGCCGCGGCCCTGTTCCTGTCGCGTGCTCCGCTGGCCCTGCTGCTCGCGCCGCTGCCCAAGGCGGCCAACCGGCGGTTCGCCTTCTCCTTCGTCGCCGTCGCCGTCGTCGCCGCCAAGATCGTCCACGTCGTTGCCCGCGAGAGGGCGCTGCTGCGCCGCGACCTGGTCGGCTGGATGCTCTCCTTCTTCCTGCAGGACTTTGTCCTGCTCCTCGCCCTCCGCTTCCTGACCGAGTGGTCGCACAACGGCGGCGGCGCGAGGCGGAGCGTCCTGCTGCGCGTGCTGGCCCGGTTCGTCAACTCGACCGTCAGCTTGTTCTCGGCGGTCATCTCTGTGGTCAGCATCACCTTCTTCCTCTACGCCAGGGCCGAGGTCCGCTGGCGCGACGTCGCCTTTGCCGGTGACTCGGGCTCCCGCGGCGTGCTCCTGTCCGGTCTCGTGACGCTCTTGACGGTGCTCGGCGGCATCACGGCCATTGCTGGCTTCTTCCAGAATGGCATCTTCATGATTGGAGGAGCCGCTATCGACGCCGTAAAATGGCCCTTCCAGTCCCTCGTGCGACGGTATCGAGCCGAGTCCGGCCATGCCTTTTCCCGAGTCCCCTCCGAAGCCCTCGACGACCCTTTTATCAGCACCGGGGAGAAAAGAGACGATAGCCTGCGCGAGTCTGCAGTAGAGAGCCGATCCTGGCGCCTCGTCTGGAGTGGGTTCATTGTCCTCCAGGTGCTCTTCTCTCTACTGCGTCCCAACGAGGGTGCCTTGATCTTCATGTCCTGGACAACGCCGCTCATTCCTTTTGTCGACTTTAAGGAGTCGGCTTCGATCCTGCGCGACATTAGCCCATACAACAATGTGGGTATTAATTACGAATGGGACGATTTAACGGCTCTTGACAAGCCAATCCGATTTGACTGGCTGCCGCAAGATACCGTACTCAAAGGCTTCGAGGACTGGTACGAGGAGGGCCGTCCACACTACAACGCCAAGGCCGATCCCCTCAAGATCTCCAACATGGACCAGGAACTATTACCCGGGCTGAAAGAGAGCCTGTCCAACATGACCATCAAGCACATCGTCCTCGTCGTCCTGGAGAGCACCCGAAAAGACGTGTTCCCGCTGAAGAGGGACGACCTGATATGGCGACGATTCGAGGAGGCGGCTCCTCACAACCAGCTGCCCGGGGAATCCGTGGCCCGCCTCGAGACGCTGACCCCGACGGCCAACTACCTCACCGGCGACTACGACGACGGCTTCGAGCACGAAAACACCACCCGCCGCGGCGGCCTCAACTTCAAGGACGCCAACACGGCCTCGACCTACACCCGCAAGAGCATGGTCGGCACCATGTGCGGCGTGTGGCCGCTCGTCGCCGACTTCAACAAGGAGCACGCGCACCACATCTACCAGCCCTGCCTGCCGCAGATCCTCGAGGCCTTTTCGCGTCTCGACCAGGACGACCCCGCCGAGAACCCGTGGCGCTCGCAGTACCTGCAGTCCGTCACGCTCAGCTACGACCACGCCGACGAGAGCACCGAGCAGTTCGGCTTCCCGCGCGACAACATCGTCGGCGCGCGCTACCTGCGCTCCAACGCGGCCAAGTTTGGCCGCGTCGACCTGCCCGACATCAACTACTTTGGCATGGAGGAGGCGCCGCTGCTGGACTATGTGCGGGACGCCTTCGCCACGGCGCGGGAGAGCGGCGAGCGTGTTTTCATGACGCACCTGACGAGCACGACGCACCACCCGTACGCGATCCCCGCGGAGGAGGCGTACGTGCCGCTGGCGACGGGCCGGTGGGACGACCTGTCGCACTACGTCAACGCGGTTGGGTATGATGACCGCTGGCTGGGGAGGATCCTGGGGGTGCTGGACGACGAGGGCGTGGCGGGGGAGACGCTGGTGGTGGTCACGGGGGATCACGGCATCAGCCTGCCGGAGAACAACACGCCGGCGTCGTACCACAACCCCAACGCGGGGTGCAACCACGTGCCCGTGGTCATGTCCCACCCGGGCCTGCCGCCGATCGACGTCGACGACGCGGTGAGCACCATGGAGATCCTGCCCACCGTGCTGGACCTCCTCCGCGAGACGGGCTCGCTGTCAAGGGCCGCGAGCAAGGCCGCCGGCGACTTGCTGGCCAACTACGAGGGCCAGTCGCTGATCCGGCCGCTGCGGAACTCGGCCTACCGGGCGGACGGCCACGACCCGGACGAGGAGGACCTCCGCGGGTGGCAGTTCGTGGTGATGAACCCCGGACGGGCGATGCTTGGCGTGCGCGACCGCCGCCGGCCGACGTGGCGGCTGGTCGTGCCGGTGATCCACGACGTCGAGTGGCGGTTCACGGACCTGGCGACGGACCCGACCGACACGGACTCGGTGCAGGCGTTTGAGTTCCCCGCGTTCCTGGACAAGGTGCAGCGGCAGCACGGCAAGGAGCCGGCGCGGTGGGCGGAGGAGGGCGCCTTCATCGCGCGCTGGTGGGTGGAGGAGAACAACAAGAGATACGAGTACGGGCCGTACGCGGCCGAGCCGACGGCCACGTGATGAAGACGGACGGTGGCGGGTAGAAAACCCCTTGCATCACTTAGCGAGCATACAGTAGATGTTTCATTGTCATATTCTTGTTTTGGTACACGAGCATACATATCGGGCCGGGGCGGTAGATGCGTTGACGCAGCTCTAGGCTTTACTTTTAGTTACTATTTAATCCTGTATATATATACGAATCGCCTTTGTCTTGGACACTTTGTTTCTTATGGATGCACATGGCACATGCACATGCTGCGTGCTCTAGGTCTTTATGACGGCCAGGGTAACCTTAATGCACAGGTGTGAGGTCGAGTCGACAACTGTAGCGTTCGTTAGCACTTGTTGCACGGCGCTGAGCAACAGAAACCACTCACGGGTGTTTCCCGGCGGCGAGTAGCGGAACTCGTAGCGGTTGCCCGAGGCCAGCCTGACGCACAAGTGGCCGCCGGTGACGCCGGAGCGCTCCTTGAAGACGAGCTCCGTCTGCACGGCGTCCGTGTCCGGGTTGCACCCGTACCTGACGTCGAAGATGGCCCGAGGGTCTCCACGCTCCGTCATGAACATCTTTGTCGTGTCGTCAAAGGAAGTGTACTGTTTTTTTTTTTTTTTTTGCTGCGTCAGCACAGAGTTCCACAGCAAGACGTGAAAAAGGGTCTCTCACCTCGCCGTTAATGACGGCCCGGATGGTGGTCAGCTTGGGCGGCGGCAAGTGCTGCGTGGTGAGCACGCCCGAGACGAGCGTCAGGTTGTTCCAGACGTCGCCGGCGGGCCGCAGGTACAGGTGCTGGTCGCCGCCGCCGGCCGACCACAGGTTCATGAAGCGGTTGTGGATGACCGGGTACGATGCGTTCTGCACCTGGATCGAGAATAAGTCGGTGATGCTGTTGGACGGCACCACCGGCGGCGGGGAGCAGGCGAGGGCCGCGGTGGCGGCGGACACGGCGAGCAGGGCGCTGGAGAACCACATTGTTACTTTCAATTGGAAATTTGGTTTGGTTCAAAGTGCGAGACTCGGGGTCCGGTGAGTCTATTTATACCGCTCACTCTTCTTCACATCATACGTGCCCTGCGGCTTGCACGACGCTGGTCCAGCCTCTCAGCCCCTCCAATCCACCAAGGTCGCATGCAGCCCGCAAAGGGCCAAAGCCAAGCCGCATGCCTGCATCAATACGAGCGAGACCATTACGGCATAAACAGACTACTTGTACAGCTTCTGCAGGATATATGATGTAGGGTCGAAGGCGGGGTCGTCGGCGCGGCGGGCCTCGGCGCCAGCCATCCCACCAGCTTCCATCTTCACCAGCCTTCACAATGTCCCCAAGCTATCTCGCCAGCCTCACCAACGTTCAACGACTATACTTGCCTCCCACCGGCACATTGCAGCTTACCGCATGCTCACTCTGTGCTTCTCCGATTCTTGATGCCGTGCTCTCTTCAGCTGGAGCCTCATTGCACGTGGAAACCCTTTCTGGCCCGGCCGTCCAACGCATGAGCCATGCAGTTAATATCGGGTATATTGGGCGGAGGCAGGGCCCGGCGTCCGTGAGCAGGCCATTGCCTCTTCAGCCTCACCCGCCGTCACAATATACTAGGATGCAGTTGCAGTTCAGCTACACTTTCTACCATTTACCATTGTAGTCGTGCTTGCCGCTGGAATTCCTACTGGGTGTGGTGTCACATTGTTGTGATGAGATTCCGTCCAAGCGCGTAGGTCCGAGTGTGGAAGGACCCTTGCGATTCCTGTATCACCATATAGATGAAGGGACAAAGAAGTGAGACAGAGCCGCTAGTACAAGCCTGTCAAACTGTTGCCAAGCTAGTATTTCCCCTCGGTCGTGAGGCGCTTTAAGGCCAGTTCTTCTGTCCAAGCCAGCCTCTAGGGTAGTAGTATAAAACGCAACTACATCACGGAAGCATCAGCTGAGGCTGCGATCAGAGTAATAAGCGTCAGCATCGTGCAGAGCGTGTGGTACTCAAAATGGACAAGTTTGACGTTCTATTTCATTTCCAGCACACAGGTGCAACGGGTACCCAACATCCACCGGTCCATCGACGGCTTCAACCACCGGCGATCACCTAGCTAGAATCATAAACACAAACCCCAACGTCCCTCGGTACACACCAAAGTAATCATCCTCTCTCTTCTCCAAGTCCTCCTCCACGCTTGCCGCCCTGTCATCACCCGCATTGCTCAGCAGCCACTCCCGCGGCCCCGCGCGGTGACCACTCTCGAACGCGTCCCAGTCCCTTCTCGTCGCCGTCTCGAAGTGCAGCAGCCGCCACCCCGTCTCCCTGCACAGCCCCGCGATCCGCTCCAGCGGCAGCAGTTCCTCCCCGAACACGTCCAGGCACGCCCTCGACGGCGGCCGCTCCCAGCACGTGTCGCCGACCAGCACCCGGCCGCGCGGGACGGCGCGCGCCAGGCCCTCGAGCATCCGCCGCGTGCCGCCGAAGACGTGCGACGACCCGACGCAGATGGCGCGGTCCGCGGGGCCGCGCCACAGATTGCCGGGCGTGTTCACCAGCTCGACGTGGACGCCGGCAGCGGAGGCGCGGGCGGCGCAGCGTGTGAGTAGCTCCGCGTCCGTGTCGACGCCGGTGGCCGCGGCGACGGGGCCGCGGCGCTGGGCCGCGCGCACGAGGAGCTCGCCCCAGCCGCACCCAATGTCGACGATGGTTGTCGCCGGGCTTAGTTTGAGCCTATCGAGGAGGCCGTCCGCCGCGGACTCGGACAGCGGGCAGTTCCACGTGAGACCCGAGTACCGGACGTCAGCGGGCAGCGAGTTCATGGCGGGCGGGTGTTGGTCGGAGGCTATTGGGATGAACAATGATATGCTGGATTGCGAAGAATTTTGGTGTCTGGTAGAATGCTCGCAAGTTTACATTCGCTGTATTTCTTCTTCCTTTGTGGTCTGGTGAGTAGTCCAGTTTGATGATCGTCGCATGAGTCACCATGGACATTCAGCTGCCCATGCCAAGCAAAGCCTCCCAATGTTGACTCACATCTGGTAAAATGAACTTTCTTCGATTTCAATTTCCCACAAAACCCCGCTACCTCATCACCAACATGTCTAAAGCCAGCCCCCATCCACCGGATACACCGCCCCCGTGACGTAGCTGCTCTCCGGCCCCAGCAGGAAGCAAATTACCGACGCCACCTCTTCCGGCCGTCCCTGTCGCCTGATCGCGCTCAAATCACTCGCCGGCTCGGCCGGATCCAGTCCCAGCTGGACCAGCGACTGCTGCATCATCGGCGTGTAGATGGCGCCCGGCGCGACCGCATTGACTCGCACCTCCCGGCCGCCGTTCTCCTTTGCCGCCGCGCTCGTCAGGCCCACCACGCCGTGCTTGCTCGCGCCGTACGCGGCATGCAGCGCCATTGCTAAAATTTGCATCAGCCTTGAACCCCCACGGAGTTTTCAACAATAGGTCACGTACCGTTGGTGCCGTGGATCGAGGCAACGTTGACGATGGACCCGCCGTCCACTATGCTGCGCAGCTCCGCGCGCAGGCAGTGCATGCACCCCTTGAGGTTCACGTTCATCAGCCTGTCCCACTCGTCGTCCTCGAGGTCCGCCAGCGTGCCCGCCGCGTGGCTCCGGCCGATCACGCCCGCGACGTTGGCGGCGCCGTCGAGCTGCCCGAAGAGCGCCACGATGCCCTGGATCCAGCCGTCCACCGCTGCGCGGTCCGAGACGTCCACGCGCGTGACAGAGAACCGTTCCGCGGTCCCCGTCGGGCTCTGGGACTGGAAGAAGGCCTGGGCGGTTTCGAGGGCGGTCACGTCGACGTCGGCGATGCAGACGATGGCGCCGCGGTCGGCGAGCATCTTGGCAGTGGCGAGGCCGATGCCGCTGGCGCCGCCAGTAACAGCGATGACCTTGTCAGTCATAGACATTTTGCGTCAGCTTTTTTTGAAGTAATGTTGCCTTTTATAGGTAGTAGCTTGAGGAAGGTTGGCCCAGGGATGTAAGAACCCCGCGATACGTGGGGTATAACCGACGTTGGACTAGCATGAGGATAGTGCCGGATCAGACCAAGTCAACGCCGTTGAATAGTAGTTAAAAGCCTCTTCAAATTTAGGTCTCCTTCAGCCTCATTTGAAGCGTGTACTTGCGCAGACAGTCTGCGCAGATCAATGTAGTGTTATTGTCCGGTACATGTTCCTGCCGCCTAGTATGTAACAAAGTCATCCAGCTCTTCACCACGTTTATACATTTTCTCCCTTCACGCCCTCAAAGGCCAACAAACTCTTTCCCTATCCATCTATGCGTGACACCCCGCGCCGACGTAGCAGGTGTAGTGCTCGTTCGGGCACCGCCCATTGAGACTGCTTGCCGCGCTGTCGTCGTCAAACGTGTACGCTCCGCCGGGGTAGAAGCACGGCTTGAAGAAGGCCGTCGGCGAGCGGACGCCGCCCTTGCCGCGGTTCGGATTCTTGCACGAGCCCTGGCCGTTGGGGTCTTGTGCTCGGGTCAGCAGTTGCGAGCCGTTCGCTGAGGCGGACAGTGGACTTACTTAGGCCAGTGGGCGAGGGCAAACAGGTTCTTGGAGCAGCCGGCCGCTTTCTTGTTCTGGTTGCACTAGCAGAGAACGGGAACACTGAATCCATCACTACAAGATTGCCATCAGTTGTGTCGCGGAAGCAACTGTTCCGAAGCCGCACTTACACGTAGCTGACGTTGATGTCGCCGATGAAGCCGTGGCCCTGGTTCTTGAAGCTTCCCTCGATCAGCGACTCGTCGCCGGTCGTGACGGACCTAGCCTAATCAGCCCTATTCTCTTGCACACTGTCACTTGGACCCTTTCGCTTACTTTCCAGCAACGATTAGGGCAACGTGGCCACTCCAGTCGTGCGCGACTGTAAAGATGCCGTGCTGGCCCTTGTTCAGCCTACCCGCGCCAACGTTGCCCTTGGGCGCGGGACCCTCGCCGTGGACGTGCACCGTTGTGATGGCAGCGTTATGCCTGTTGAAGACGGTTATATACGCGTTGCCAGCTGCTGTTGCCGCCTCGACGGCCATGGCGCCGGGGCCGGCGGTTGGCGCGGGCGGGAGATCGAGCGCGCCGCCGTGCGCCGTGCCGAGCGGCAGGCTCTTTCGGGCCTCTTCCTCTGGCACGACGCTGGGAACAAGCGTGCCGGGTGCGCGGTTGGCCGGGACAAGGTCCGACGGGTCGTAGTCGTCCCCGGTGGGCGTGGGCGCCGCGGTGTGGGTGATTGTGTCGCCCATGTCGAGGGGCTTGGCGGCGGCGAGGGTCAGGCACAGGGTGCCAATGATGCTGAACTGGGCGAGCATGTTTGCTACTTATGATCGTCACGGAGAGGAACTGCAGAGTGGTCACGAGAGACACGCGCCGTGAGTGAACACGGGGCATCTCCATGCCAAGCAGGGCCATGCGAGCATCTTATATGCTTTGGAGGGGACACAATGACCCCTAACTCTCCAAGAGACTACTCTAATTGACTAGGAGGATACTATTGGTGAGATTTATGTTCATCATCTTAGCATTCATTGATAAGCTCGCTCCTTCTGCATCTAGTTGAAAGGCCCCTTGGCGGGTGGTCGAGGCGAACTAGAACTCTGAAAGGATCCAACGTGCTAGGACCACTGCGGCCAGTCAGCCTTTTCCACAAAATTAACGCTCTTTTTACGTCAAAAATCTATAATGTATCCCTTTTTATGTCCATATATTACACCTCGTCCTTCTGGACATGCCCTTCTCGGCGAGCGACCCGTGTAAGTTGCGACTCGACCTAGCTACCGTTTAGTCCCTCGCTGGCGGCCTGTGGAGCGTCGACCTCAGCACTAAAGAATCCAGGAATCAAATGGTTCCGATTGTCTAGCGAGAATAAGATTTTCGTTAAGTTACTTTTCTTCATCTAGTTAAAGCCATGCGGAGGATGTTGCTGGTGTAGTACCAACTAAACGGGCAAACGGCAAATGGGGTTGGTCGCGGCCACGAGGCGCTGGGATTCGTTCCGGTTACATTCTCAAAGTACAATTAACAAGCTTACTGCTCGCTTGGGGCTATGTGACATTCGGAAAGTTCCTAATCGATATTCAACATGAGAAACTGCCGAGTCCAGAACGGTCAGTAATCACGCTCGGGCTCGGCATGTTGCTCACGATGCCCGCAAGCTCAAGCACAACTACGCCTAAGCTGTCAAAGACACCAGGCTCAGAGGTTTATTGGGCAATGAGTTCAGAAGTTCATATGAACTATGGTAGAAGCTGCGGGATTACACAACATCACTTAAATACCTGGCGTACTGGCGCAAGGGCACATCAAGAATCAAGGAAGGTGTGGCAAGAAACAGTATTAGGTGCAGTAAGTGACTCTCGATGCTGGATGCGTCTATGAAATTAAGTACAAATGTCTATCCGGGCCATATCCGACCAGCTTGCAAACAAGGACACACGAAAAATACGCGGCCTGCACTGGCTAGCCAGGTGATGCGGTATCAAGTCATGGCAACTCGAACACGCTTACAGCAGGAGGAAGGCACCCACGAGCGCCAGGATGCCAGCAACGGAGCTCGAGGCAGCGACCTTGCCGACGCCAGAGGCCTTGTTGTTGTTGGCGGCCTGAGCCGACGCGCTGGCGCCAGCGCCAGAGGAGCCAGCAGCGGAGGTGGCGCCGGTCGAGCCGGTCGAGCCGGAGCCGGAGCCGGTGCTGGTGGGAGACGAGACCGAGGTCGAGCCGTTGGAGCGCGAGGTGGGGGTGCTGGAGGCGGAGCTGGAGGACGAGGACGAGTCCTTGCTGTCGGTGTCAAAGGTGGTCGGGCAGGTGAGGTTGAACTGGGGAGTGGTGCTCAGGTCCTTGGTGATGGCGAACTTCATGGTGTTGTCGGGGTTGGAGTCGCGGAGGTTGTACCAGAAGGTCGGGGTCTTGCCAAAGAGCTGGCGGCAGCCGACCTCGTCCCAGTAGTACTTGGCGTTCTCGGCCGAGGGTTCAGCCTCGTCCCACTTCTCGCCGGTGACGGGCCAGCCGGTCTCGGTGACCCAGACGGGCTTGCCGTTGGCGACGGCCTTGGTGGCGTCGTAGGCCTTGTCGAAAAGCTTGCCGGCGTTCTTGATGTCGTTGCCCTTGCCGTTCTCATAGTAGGGATACTCGTCGACGCCAATCCAGTCGACGGCGTCAATGACGGCCTTGTTGGAGCTGTTGGTCCAGGCGTCCCAGGTGTCGACGTGGCCGATGGGGACCTTGGCGAGGGCGCCGCCGTCAAAAGCCTTCTTGTAGTCCTTGATGAAGGAAACGATGACCTCGGGGTCAGCGCCGAGGCCGGCCTTGTTCTTGGTACCGGTGACGGAGTTGCGGTAGAGATCCTCGGAGCCAATGGACATGCCGATGACGAGGTCGGTGAACTTGGAGCCGTACTTGTCGACGGCCTTCTGAAGGGCGGTCACCTCCTTGGTGATGTCGGCGGCGCCCGAGGCCCAGATGCCGAGTAGCATGTAGGTCTGTGTGTCGATGGCGGCCTCAAAGGCCTCAATAGGGTCGTCGGTGGCGTAGGCCTGGATGTTGGTGTAGAGGCGGACGGCGTTGAACTTGCCGGGAGCGCCGTTGAGGGCCTGGGCCGTCTTGAACTCGGCCTCGAAATCCTTCTTGAACTTGGCGGAGCGGTCGGCGAGGGTAGCGCCCGAGTTGAAGCCGAGATAGTTGTTATCGGCAGCGGCCGAGGCGACGGCGACGGCGCCAGCAAGGAGGGTGGAGGTCAGATGCATGGTGACTGGTGTTTGGTGGATAAATGCGTTATTGAAAATGTAATAAGGGGAGAGAGTGAGCGTGCGAAGATGGTTCTAATTTTGTGAAAGAGTGACAAAGCCGTGATAAAGAACGAACGGCGTGGTGAGATGATGCAGAGACACGAAAGAAAGAAATACGAGGAAGAAAGAATAAAGGAGATGGAGTTGAACAAAGCAAACGGAGATCTGGAATGAAGGTGAGGCAGTACGAGTGTGAGGAGGTAAGGACGCGGGTGCACGTGATTGACGGCGTTTTCCCTGGCTTGGCCAAAAGACAACAGTCACGCCAAAATGGCCGCCAAAGCGGTACAAAAAAAAATATAACAAGGAACTCGCCGTGTGTGAGACAAACAGCACTGCCTCTGACGCCAAGCCAGCTTTGGTTTGGCGCCCGCCGCATTGCAGGGTTTGAGGCGGCTTTTTGGTCTGGATAATCAGGGATGGCAAGGACTTGATGCGCTGGAGGTGGAGATTTGTTCCTGCTTGCCCCTTGATGTCCCCGAACTGTGCCTGGATTGTGCCTGAAGTGCTTAAATTGTGCCTGAATTATGCACACTCCCGAGATCTGCGGCGATATGCAATCGTCACCCAATTTTGCCCAAGAATAATAATAGTGCAGCCCCGATTTCAATTCTCAGTATCGCTGACAAGCAATCGGGACACTCCCTCGTTACTCGAAAAATGCGGCAAGCTCCTGCTGCCCTGACGGCAACCTTCGTTCTATCCCAATACATGGATACGGGACGGGGTGCTCCGTACAGGACAGTACACCGATGCGGAGTATCCGTACTGACCGCTCTGACAAGGAATGCCGCCCTGTAAATAACCAACTTAATAACAGGTAATAACTTCAATCACTCACTGCCTGCCACTCGTTCGTCCACACCCCGGATCCAATATCGCCAGTCTCCCTGCAAAATATCAACGGCAGCCCACAACAGTGGTGCCATGCCGCGCCACACAACCAATACACACCGAGCTAAAAATAATTTTGGCCCTGTCTTTCTCCTGATCAGCCCCTATTATTTCAGATCGTGCTTGGCTATAGGGTAGACGGCGAGATAGATGGATTCTGGGGCGTAACAGCTGTAACTTGACTGCGTATAGCAATAATTCTACGCGGCGAACTTTCGCCAACGCAAAAGAGAGTCGAACAACGGGCTGGGTGTAATTTTTGCACCAAATGCTCCCTCGTGGTTGATTCCTTCTCACAGTCGTATCTAACATTGGAGTGTCCGCCGGTGCGAAATGAGGGTCTGTAGCTGAAGAACGCGCATGAACGAGAGGAACAAAAAAGGTCGGGGTTTTAGAATACAATCATCTCAAAACTATCCAGTCTCGAGTTTAGCTAGGCGCTCACGCAATTCAAAACCTGTACGGATACATGCAACGAATGCGACTTTGCAGTGCCCTCACTAACGGCGGCATACCGCGGTTTACAGCGGCCTTTAAGTAAAAGTGGAAGCTACAGCTTCTCGTTGCCACTGCTGCGATGCGTATCGCACAACACATACAATATTACAACCCAACACGAATCGATTTTTTTTGTAAGTATAAATATAAAACCATCGACTCTCAATGACTATATTGATGCAACCTGCCTCTCCTGGAGTAGACACGGCTGAATTGTTACATTGGTCAACTAGTTAGTGCCTTCTAGCATCTCAAGAACTGGCAGCTGCTCGTGTGACAGTTCCAACAGTATAGAAAGAGGCAATACCGCAATGTCATCCATGAAAATCTACCGAACAAGTTGATTGTTATGCAATAACCGGGCCTCATCTTGTTTGACGGAAATTTGCTCAGCCCTTTCCCGATTTGCCCGATGCTCCGCTGCGGAACGGGATCTGCATGGTGAGCCGCATTCCTGCGGACAACTTTTGACAGTTCACAACAACTCTTGACAGTTCAAAACAAATTTGACAGCTGAGGACCCTCTCGGGTTCGCGGTTAACTAGTTGGAGGATGCAGCCAGGTGTAGCTGCGACGAGACACATCGAGGCAACACAGGTCCCTCTCTCACTTGCTTTGGTCAGTATTTTGAACTTTGTCCATGCCTGCGTTGATTGCCAGTTCAAGGTCGAGTGTAGGTCATGATGCTTTCGGCTCAGCTTTCACTAGTTCGTCGGCGAACCGCAACTAGACGTAATAGAAATAGATGCCACCAGTGACAAGTGCATTGTGAAGGTAACCTAAGAGAAACCCACCGTATTAGTGAAATCATGGTGAGCTAGGAGACGAAGTCATTGGGTGATCATCCTATCATTGTGCCAAGATGCTACTGGGAACCTTCCATATTGGGTCCAAGTCTGTCTCCACGATGAGGCCTTGGCCATTAATTGTCAAGTGTTTATCTTTCCAAGGTAACATTGACATGGAATGCTGTTAGCAATAACACAAAGAGCCAGAGCGGGGAAGTTCAGATATATAAATAGCTCTGTAGCGTACCCTTTGACGCTGGTCCTTGTAGGCCGCTGTGTCTTGATTTCCTCAACATTAAGACTTGTATGATGCAGTTCCGAGCACTGATCGCGGCAGTGGTACCGACGCTGCTTTCCTGGCAGGTCAGGGCGGACAGCGCCAGTAGTTCGACCAGTACCCTCAAGTTCGACGCTCAAAAGCCCACCTTCACCTTCGACTACAGCACTACGGTGCCCGACAAGACCAACTGGGTGGCCGTCTACCCCAAGGGCTACGACCCAAGCGTCGCCGAGCAGCGCACCCAGTATCTCTACTGGGCCTACGCGCCCGAAAGCAGCGGCACCGTTCAGATCCAACCTGCGTGGGCCTATCCCGGCGAATACTCTGCCTGGTTCCTGGCTCAGAACGGCTACAACAAGCTCGCCGGTCCGGTCCGGGCGCTGAACCGCGGCGAGACGGGGCCGATCGAGTTCATCGTGAGTAAATTCACTACGCAAAACGCCCGTGAAAAGGAGCGCTTCACCGCGCGCGTGAGAGGTCTGGTGAAGAACCGGCTGCAGCCGCCGCGGTTCACGCTCCTCTCGGACTCGTCCGAGTCCGGCTGGGTCGAGGTCGGCAGCGACGGCCTGATCTCGGGCACGCCGGCCAAGGGCGACCGTGGCACCACGACCATCGTGGTGGGCGCGATAGCCGAGAACGGCTCCAAGACGACACTCCAGGTATCTGTCCCTGTGGTCGCCGCGGACGCGCCCATGGTCGACCAGCTCAAGGTGACGACGATGAACATCTGGGTCGGTGGCGCGTTCGTGCACAACAGCCACTACAAGCAGGTCAGCTACCTGGCGAGCACCAACGCGGACGTCATCGGACTGCAAGAGACGGTCAAGCCCGGGGACGCCGGCACGCGGCTCGCCAAGGCGCTCGGGTACTACCACCACGACAAGGGCGACAAGGCGATCCTGTCGCGGTACCCGATCGTGGAGGCGCTCGAGGCCAACGGCGCGGCGGACGGGGTGCACATCCAGCTGGACGGCGAGGACAGCGAGATCATCTTCTACACGGCGCACCTCGGATACGACCCGTACGGGCCGTACGACTTTTGCTTCAGCAACATGACGGCCGAGCAGGTGACGGGGCGCGAGGCCGAGTCGGGTCGCACCGGGCAGATCATGGACATCTCGGCGGGCATCGCCCAGCTGATGCCGGACGCGGACCGGGTGCCCGTGTTCCTGACAGGCGACTTCAACGCGCCGTCGCAGCTGGACTGGACCGAGGCGACGCGGGACGCGCACTGCGGCGTGGGCTACTACGAGTGGCCGACCTCCAAGTACCCGCTCGCGGCCGGCCTCAAGGACACGTTTCGCGAGCTGCACCCGGACCCGGCGCAGGACCCGGCCGACACGTGGTCGCCGCTGCACCCGGCGTCGCAGGAGCCGCCGGACAGGATCGACTTCATGTACTACGGCGGCAACGGGGTGAAGCCGCTGGAGAGCTTCCCCAACGTGGTGGGCACGCCCAAGTTCGAGCCGGACCAGTGGGAGAACGAGTGGCCGACGGACCACAAGAGCTTCGAGTCGCTGTACCAGCTGCTGCCGAGTGCGCAGAGGAAGACGAGGGACCAGTGGTCGGGACGGTGAGGAGCCGAGGGGAGCTTTGCGAGCGGTCTGGAGAGAGGAAAGTGAAGGTGACGTCAAGCCGAGGAGCGATGTAAAGTAGAACAGGGAAAAAAAAAGCTCAAGCGCTTGCATGCATGAGAAAGAAAACAGACCATCTGGCCGGCGCATTGAAACAATAAAGAGCGCACATGAGACGATGTTACCTGGCAAAGACCTTTCAAAAGCAGCTGATTGCATTGTCAAGGTCGTTGACCTTCTGTACCCCCAAAGCACAAAGCCCAGGCGTCGCGCCCGCTGGCTCATGTCGCTCGTCTCGTGGGGGTGCACCAGGGCATTGATTGTACTTGGTAGCCAGCTCTAAAGATTAAATACGCCGGGGAATTCCTTCTTTCTTCAATTCTCTTGAAATCATAAAATAGCTGGCTGCTTTCCTCTATTTTTCTTTTTCTCTAGTCATTCTTAATCACTCTTGTTTCCGTCCACTCCACCAAACCAAATCATGCGTATGCCCTCGCTTCTCGCTGCGGCTCTCGCTGCATCGCCAGTAGCGGCGCTCTGGCCCATCCCGGTCGACATTTCCAGCGGCAACACCACACTCTACATCGACAAGTCCATCAGCGTCACCTACAATGGCGCGGCGGTATGTTTCCAAGAAAGAGACACTGTTTTATGAAACCAAATACTAACCGCAAACACCACAGCTTGCCTATCAGCCTGGCGGCAAGCCACCTGCTGGCGCCAACTTCACCTCCAAGGCCATCGTCGAAGGCGGCCTCGCGCGGGCCCTCGACGCCATCTTCGATCACGGCTACGTGCCCTGGATGCTGCATAAGCCCGGCTCCGAATTTGAGCCGCACTGCGGGCCGACGGACCAGAACCGCCTAAAGTCGCTCGACATCACGCAGACGGGCCCGGATGACGCGACCACCTTCAAGCCGCTCGCCGGCCAGCGCGACGAGTCGTATTCCCTCAACGTCACCTTTGACGGCAAGGCCAGCATCTCGGCAAACTCCTCCATTGGCGTGCTGCGCGGCCTTGAGACCTTCTCCCAGCTCTTCTTCAGGCATACCCTGGGCGATGCGTGGTACACCAAGCTGGCCCCTGTGAGCATCCATGACTCTCCCGTGTTCGCGCACCGCGGCATGCTGCTCGATGTTGCCCGCCACTGGTTTCCTATTGAGGATATCAAGCGCACGATTGACGGCCTCGCCATGTCCAAGATGAATGTGCTGCATTTGCACATGACTGATACCCAGTCGTGGCCCATAGAGATCCCGGCCTTGCCTCTGCTCACCGAGCGCCATGCGTACAGCAAGAACCTGACGTATTCTCCGGCCGCGATCGCGGACCTGCAGGAATATGGCGTTCACCGCGGCGTGCAGGTGATTATGGAAATTGACATGCCGGGCCATGTCGGTATTGACCTCGCCTATCCTGGCCTCTCTGTAGCCTACAACCAGCGTCCTACCGCAAAGTACTGCGCACAGCCCCCATGCGGTGCATTACGCCTCGGTAACCAAAAGGTCGAAGAATTTCTCGCCACCTTGTTTGAGGACCTGCTGCCGCGCTTGTCGCCGTACGCAGCCTATTTCCACCTTGGAGGAGACGAATACAACCCAAGCAACTCGCTTCTTGATCCTGATCTCAACACCGAAGACACGTCCAAATTGATGCCTCTCCTGCAGCTCTTTATCTCATTCACGCACGATAAAGTACGCAAGCATGGCCTCGTGCCCATGGTTTGGGAAGAGATGGTCAACCACTGGAACGCCAGCATCGGCACCGACGTTGTGGTGCAGACGTGGCTCGGAGGGGATAAGATCAAGCAGCTCGCCGAGGCCGGCCACAAAGTGGTTGTCAGCAACTCTGATACCTACGTAAGTGCCCTAGGAACACAGCCTCTATAGCTGCACAGAAGAAGAAAAATCCCACCGGGGAGCAGAAGCAAAGTGCTAACCAATATCAGTACCTCGACTGTGGCCGCGGCAGCTTCCTCGACTACGAAAACGGCCCCGCCCTCCAGAAAGCGTATCCCTTCAACGACTGGTGCCAGCCGACCAAGAACTGGCGCCTCATCTACCTGCAGGACCCGCGCGCCGGCCTCACCGGCGAGGCGGCGGCCAACGTCATCGGCGGCGAGGTGGCCCTGTGGACGGAGACGGTCGACGGCACCAGCCTCGACACCGTCGCGTGGCCGCGCGTGGCCGCCGCAGGCGAGAGCTGGTGGTCCGGCCGGCTCGACGCCCAGGGCCAGAACAGGTCCATGTACGACGCCCGACCGCGGCTGTCCGAGATGCGCGAGCGCATGCTGGCGCGCGGCGTGCGGGGAGCGCCAATCACGCAGCTGTGGTGCGACCAGGCGGATCCGATTGACTGCTCGACCGAGTAGACGGTGGCATATTGTTCTTTGGATGTAGCAGTATAGAGTTATTCAAGCAGAGCGCTTCTTCACTTCTCCGGTGGTGCCCCCTTGACCACCAATTCTTACGCATTCCGTTGTACCTAGTTTACTGCCCAGTCTGGGAGGCTCATTTCACCCACCATCCACTGTTCACCTGTCTGGGCACAGTGTACCAACGTATTTACTACAGGATCTTATCAGAAACTAATTTTCTCTCTCTCCTTGGCATTGCTCTAACTACATGTTTACACGGCTTCATGATTATCGTCCTTCTTCGGGATGCGGTCTAGCATGCCAAACAGCTTCGCTGCCCAGCTTTCCACGCTCATGTCCTGCACCTGCCCGCGCAGCGCCTCATGCCGCGCCGCCCTATCCTCGCGCGTCGCCGTTAGCGCGTCGTAAATCGCATCCGCGACGGTTGCCACGTCCCAGGGATTGATGACGACCGCCGCGCCGAGCGCCCCCGCCGCGGTGCCGCTGAGCTCGGACAGCACGAGAGTGCCGCACGCGTCGTCGCGCTGGCACGCGGCGTACTCGAGCGCCGTCGTGCTGATGCCCTGGCGGACGCTCGTGACGAGCGCGACGTCGCTCCGGCGGAGCAACGCGAGGTACTCGTCACGACGGGGCGGCAACGGGGACAGCTGCACGGGCGTGTGGCCGAGCGAGCCGTGGCGCGCGTTGACGTCCCCGACGAGGAGGCTGATCCGCGCCGCAAAGTCGGCCTCCTCGGCGCCGGCGTCGGCGAGCGCGGCGGGGCTGGTGAGCTGGACGAGGACGACCCGTCCCCGCCACTCGGGATGGTCGCGCAGGAAGCGGTCGTACGCCAGTAGCTTCTTGTCAAGCCCGCTCAGGCTGCTGACGGGGTCGTGGCCGAGGATGATTCTTTTGCCGGAGAAGGAGTCCCTGACCTCCTCGCACAGCTTGTCCACGTCGGGATGGAATGCTCTCTGGGTAATCTGCTGGATGTCGAAGCCGGTTGGTATGTGCGCGAGTTGCGTCCGTTGACCGCGGTAGAGGACCTGCTCCGGTCCGCTACCGCGCGCTTGCAAGATCCGGGCGCACGAGTTGGCAAAGTGCTCCGCGTAAAGGGGCGCCTGGAAGGCGACGAGGTCGGCTCCTAGCACGCCCTCGAGTAGTTCCCGCCGATGGGGCAAACACCGCACAAACTCGCTCGTGGGAAACGGCGTCTGCAGGAGAAAGGCGATGCGGGCAGAGGGGAGACGCTGGCGGAGCATCCCAGGGAGGAGCATCAAGTAGAAGTCATGGACCAAAATAGTGTCACCGGGCTTGTAGACGGCGCAGATCTTGTTAGCAAAGGCTTCACTGACGAAGTGGTAATCGTTCCATCGGGCTCTCTCGTCACCGCCACCTGTCGGCTCCCGTTGCTTGTAGTGGAAGAGCGGATACAAGTCGTGCTCGGCATATCTTCTCCATCGGGACTGGTTCTGGAGCTCGATGCCGTTCTCTTTGCGTCCAGTGGCGGCGCACAGCCAGACCGGGATGATGTGCTCGCGGCCCTGGCGCAGGTCCGTTTCTAGCTGCTCCTGCTCTTCGGTGCTGACGAAGACGACCCTGTCGGGATTCGGGTCGTCGTTGTTCTGCGCGTGGCCGTCCGGAGCGATCGAGGTGGGAGTCGGTGTGGCGGATGAAGGGGGAGAATTGGCTCCAGACTGGATTATTTCGCCCGGCCAGGCAACCACGATGTGCTGGGAAGTGACGCGGCTATTGGTCAAGTGCGACAGGCAGTCGAAATGACCAGACTGCCAGAAACCGTGACCAGTGTCCTACTACATGAATCAACATCAAAAGGTCGCAGTAACCTTGAACGGCGCTTCTCACCCTTTCTACCTGTTTGCCCTTCCTGTATAGGATATGCGGGATGGTGAAGGTGGCGGAAATGACATTTCCCTTTAGCGAGGGGCAGAGCCCGAAATAGTCCTGTTTTGCTTTTTCAGAGCTAGCTTTGGCCTGATACTCTTGTTTCTCACGGCCAAAGGCAGGCGTGACGGGAACATTTCGGGGCCCAGTTGTCCAGTCGACTGCATCTTCAGAATCGCTCTGATTGAAGTAGTTGGGACCGTTCTTCGCTGCCCTCGAGGACATTGTAAACCACGGAATTGGATGAACCCTTGTGACGGAAAAGTAAATGAACTAGCTCAGATAAACATTGGAGCTTTAAATAAATAGATGTTATATCAAAGTTTAAGTAAAGTCTGGATTGGATACTAAATTCCGTGGCTGTTTGTCCATGGCATCAAAATGAGGTCATCGTCGATATGGTTGGCGCCCCGCCACCTTTTTGTCCAACGGGGATCTGCAGTGTGGGAAAATAGGGGAATATGACTGGTGGATGCCTAATATAAAAGATGACTCCGAATCAAGGAGTAACAAAGGAGAATGATTTTATATCACGTCAATATTACCGAAAGCGGTGCGTATGGCCGCAAGGCTGTCGCCAGTCAAAACAAGTCGCTGTAGTTTGTGGTGGCGTCGCACCCAGTCAGTGCTTGGCCCCCCCAAGCCTTCGTTGTAGAGCAAGGCTCGAAAACCGAGCAGTGTGAATGATGGGAAAACACACAAACAGCCACAGTAAAAATGAGGCCATAAAATTTATGCGTGGCGTATGTGAGGTGCATCCAGCCAACCAGGCTCCGTTTGTACGCGCTGCCAAAGTGAGGGGTTTGACAGCGGAGCGTTTGACTGTTTCATTTCCCTCACCTTTGAGCAAAAGTTTGGCCGGTCAGTCCCTTTAGCCACTATTTTCTTTTGACCTGAGCATCTTGTGCCGCAGCTTTGACGCGCAGTAGTCGTTCATCAATCATGTCAGCATCTCAGAGTGCGGCGACTGGGCCGCCGCCCGTGGACGCCTATCCCAGCCCTCCAGCCTCGCCCGAGTCAGTCAAGGTGGTAGGTAGACCTGCCGCCCCCCGGGAAGCACTGGCAATCGCAAACTTCAAGTTGGCCACCGACTTCAGCGATCCGACAGAACGACCAGTGACGCCTGAGGAAGATGGAGATGCCCGCCCGCTCACACCCGCCGCATCCACGGCCTGCGAAGCCCACGAAGCCGAGTCCGCAAAGGAGGCTTCGGAACTCGCTATTTGGAGAGAAGCGCTTTCTCTCTCCGGTATGGAATGCGGTGCTACCAGGAAGGACGGTCAATCTTGCAAGAAAAAGATATCGACTAAGAAAAGGAAGAGCATTGATAGCACCATAATGCTGCTTTGGATCGCCAGCAACTCGTCACTTCAGGTCGAGGCGCACCTCGATGATCTCGCCAAGTTGGTTCATTGCCATTATCACGACCCCCCGCCATTCCGAGAAGCCCGAGTCCGTCATTGGATGGTCGCGCTACCAGGCGGGCCACGTATGCTTTCCGTCCAGAAGCTCCTGCGAGACATATTAGGAGGTAGGCCAGCGAAGTGCACCGCCATAGCAAAGAAAGAGGGGAAGCCTTGTAAGAATCCGATTGGAAATCAAGATTGGTTTTACGCCGACGAGACGATTGAGAGAATGATACAAGTGGCATTGGAGCCAACTGACAAGGATCACCCATTGACCTTTTTGAAAACGGTCCTACAACACCACCTGCTGTGCTATGTGCACCAAAAATGGTCCTGCAAGCAGCAAGATGAATGGGTGGCGCGCGTGAACAGGTTCTATGTGGCCTGTCAGGCTGAGCTGAACAGGAGGAACAAGGATACCGCGATGATCAAGGAAGCAACGGCGAGGGAGAGGGAGGCTGACCACACGGCCCATGACGGCAGACTCCCATCTCCCCCACCTACGCCAAATAGCAAGAAAGTGTTCGGCGACCCGAGAACCTACTGGAATACCACTTATGAGACGAGCGAGTGGAAGATTCTCGGAGCAGGTGACATACTCGACGAGGGCAAGTCCGCCGTTGACGAGATTCGCGAGATTGCGCAGCAGTCTTTGAACACCGCCGGTGACAAGTCCGAAAGCGAGGTCTACGACGGCTTTGTATACCTTTACAAAGTCGCTGGGAACGAGAACCTCGTCAAGATTGGCTTCACGACGGGCGACGTCACCAAGCGGGTGGAGAAATGGAAGAAGGACTGCCACCGGGAGTCTGTGGTGCTGTATCCGTCCCCCGCCGGCACGGCGGCGGTTGCTGTGCCGCATGCTCATCGCGTGGAGCGGCTGGTTCACGCCGAGCTCGCCGAGCACCGCGTGCGGGTGTACTGCGAGCGCTGCAAGCAACAGCACAAGGAGTGGTTCGAGGTCTCGGCCGAGCGCGCTGCGGCGGCCCTGGAGAAGTGGTCGCTGTGGATGCGCGGGCGGCCGTACGACACGAGGGGGACGCGGTCAGCGGTGACGTGGTACTTGAAGGCGAGTGAGGCCAAGCGCCTCGCCGACGTTGCGAATTTTCTAAAAGAATTGGAAGCCGCGGTGGCAGCTGCAGGAACTGCAAAGTAGGGCGAAGGGGCTGGACAGGTGCTCTGAGGGGCAGACAAGCAGGATATGGAAACAGGATTCTGGGCAGTACACGAGCTCTGATGAAATGACACTTTTAATCATACTGAGTTTGACTTTTCACCACTGGCTAGCAATTGTATGAGCATGTTGTGATGGACGATGCTGCACGAATGATGACGGAGCCACAGAGAATGGGACCGGCTAGCCGCTACCAACTCTTTCAAAGTATATTACCGAGAGGAGGGCTTGAACAATTGAGCTTCAAATTGATGAATCTTTCTTTGACACTGTTACTAAAAAAAGGGCAGAGGGAGGTCGCCGGCCTCGCCTCGCACTGCGCCCGCAAGAACGAGGCGAATGCTTGCGCCCTGACCAAAGAAAATGGGTATCGGCGAGGACATAAACGAGGACAGCTGCTGGTGTCCATACTTGTCACGTGTAAAGTCGCAAACTGGAGACAATTCAAGCCGGGTTACTGCTTACTGCCTGCATATGCATCAACGGGAGCGGGAAAGCCCGACGGCCGGCTGCGGCTTGCCATGACCGACGCCGGCAACCTGATCAGCCGCCTGAGACAGCGTCGGGCTTGTCCGAGTCACGTTGCGTGGCCTTGAAGAAAGGGGATTCTTGGCGCGAGGCCTGGCATCGAATCTTCCTTTCTGCCAGAGAAGGCAAAATGGCAGAGGAATCCCACATTATGCTTATTATTTGCGCATGAGTTCTTTGACGCGGCAGCTGTAGTGGCTCACACGAGGCAAACAAATATCCTGTAAAAGGGTTCGTTTTTCGAGTCTGAACAGCAGTAATTTTTTACTCTTTTAACTTGTCAATATCTCAATAGTCAGACGCTTTCCCTCCATCGCTCGCCACCAATAACTTTGATACCGCCATCATGGGCTTCAGTGACCTCTACACGCATGAAGGTCTGGACGGTATGTAGTGGCCCGTTGATGCGATTGGTTTGACATGGCGACCTAATGAGATGCAGAACTCAACACCTGGCTGGCCAACCGCTCCTTCATCGACGGGTATGTCACAGTCTACCCTCTTCTTCCCCCCTCGAGACCTACAGGGACGACGGAGCAAGCACTTTGTAACCTTGCGCTCTGCTCCCCGTCCTTTTCCTCGACTCACTCATACCACCTTGGTGACTCACTCCGTCGATAGCTACTGGATGACCCAGGCCGACGCGGCCGTCTGCAGGCAACTGATCGACCCCCCCGACGCCGTCAAGTACCCGCACGCCCGGCGCTGGTTCAACACCGCCGACAGCCACTTCCCCGTCTTCTACAAGCTCCCTGGCGACCCGGCGAAGCCTTACACCGCCTACGGCCCCGGGGCAGCCGAGGCCGAGGCGAACCGCCTGGCGGAGGATCGCAAGAGACGGGCGGCCAGGCCCTCTGCCACCGCAAAGTCAAAACTTCTACTGGAAGTCATACCTTGGGGTACGTAAAAGCTCAAAAAATGTACGTTGGTTGGACTGTGTTGCTTACCTCGCCCAGAAGAGGAGGTCGACTTGGCTTTAATGGAGGGCGCCGTGCGCAGCATCGAGAGGGATGGCCTGGCTTGGGGTACGTCCGAGTTCTTGCCGGCTCGTCATGGCAAGAAGAAACTGCACATCAACCTGGTCGTCGAGGACGAAACGGTCAACTTGGCCGAGCTCGAGAGGGATATTCAGCTGTTCGAAAACTACGTGAAGCAGACGGATATATTGACAACAAAGAAGCTGTAAGTTTGGGAAGAGGGGTTGCTGATGATGGGGTTTCGACTTCATGATGGATATTCGAATGAGGCTTGAGAGCGCGCAGACAGCTTGCTCTCCTACTGCCTCGAGGCCGGCCACGGCCTGGCGATGCGATGAAATGCGGCATGAACCCAAAAACAAAACGTTGGCGTATAACTTGAAGTCACTTAGCATAGCGAATGAAAGGGTGTAAGAGTGGTAACAAGCATCTTCAGTCAAACTGGTCCCACAGAAGCGACATTACGCTCGGGGCGCCGTGACACTCCTGTCTGGCGATTCAAGACGAACCACGCAATGAAGACGACCACTGTCAAGGGGACTGCTATGGCCCAGAAAATCCAGAAACGCGGCCCAATGACCTCGTCCTTATCCCATTGAAGCGACGGCATGGCAAACACGGCTGCCAGGAACGTGGCCGGCAAGAATAGCATGGTAATGACCGCCAGAGTCTTCATCGCAGAGGCATCTTTTCTTGCTGCTTCTGCCGTCTCCATGCTGGCCTCGGCTATTTTCATGCCAGTCCTGGCATCTGCGTGAGAGATGAGAGAGGCAATCTTCGTTGTGATTAGCAGCCTTGCGGTGCGACCGGGTGCGAGAAGGGGGCGGAACTCACCACGGTCGCCTGGCCGCTGAACCTGCTCGAGTGGTAAATGAGTGATGGTCGGAGCCTCGATGCACGTCGCTCTAGGTTTTGGAAAGCTTCTAGCCTGTACTTGGCGTCCGACTGGTACCGGGTGTACTGCTGCTGCTCCGGGCCAGTCTCGCGGTAGACGCCCTCGGCCAGTTTGTCGTCCAATCTCACGTCGCGAACCGCCGCTTCCACAATGTCTAGCAGATACGTATAGCGGGAGTTATTCATGGACTTGTTTCCGATGACTTTTGACGCCTCCTTCAGCCAAGCGAGCTCCCGCGATGGGTCCGACTCTTTCTCGGGTCCTTCCAGGCTCCTCGTCCACAGCCCGTGCCCAGTCATCCGCTCGATCTGCGCCAGTTTTGTCAAATCCCGCGACAGCAGCTCCTCCACTGTCGAGACGAGATCTATCAACTGGACAAAGGTCAGGGTGTGCGGCGTGTGGATGTGCTCCTTTTGCAGGGTGAGCAGCTTGACGAGGCGGGCCAGAGTATCCTTGGCGTGACCGGTGTCGAGGGTCGATCGGGGAACGACGATGCCGCGCGTCGTGGCCGTCCTCGGATCAAAGGACCAGCACATGATGCCGAGGACGCTGCCCAGATAATACGTCGCGCAGTGATGGGGCTGGCGGAAGATGTGCATACCCCAGGCCGGGTACCGTATGGGGTCCAGGGCGGCCGGATCGAGGGCGCACAGCTCAAAGAGCTTGAGAAAGGTAGCTTTGCTCGTGTCGAATGACCAATTCTGTGTGTTGTACGGCACCACTATCAAGGACAGCGATGCACCGGGTCCTTGACTCTCTGGTAGACTGAGATGCTTGAGCATATGCTCGTCGTCCATTTCCTGAAGCGACAAGGTGGACTCCCCACTCATGGAGGCTTTTATTGTTAGAAGCTGTGGCTTTATTTGGCCTCGTGACTCTGACTCCTGGAATTTTTCGCCTGCTGCGGCGATGTTGGCCTGATCAGTAAGCACCGAGGAGTGGACTTGGTGGAAATCACGCTTCTGGAAGCGATCGTAGTCAGAGAACTTGGACTGGGCTAGGAATCGGATGGTATCCATGGTTGCGACAAAAATGATGGCGGTCCAAACGCTTGTGCAAGTTGCAGAACATGCTCATGGAAAAGGCGGTCCCGGGTATTTGTACTAGAGCTGAAATCGAGGCCGAGAGTCAAGGTCGGCTGCGGCTGAATTTCCTTGCATAATGAGCAAAATCTCATGATGATTCGCCCAATACTTGAACACCCAGACATTTGTGAGTCTTGGCGCCGCACGAAATACCTCACTTTCTGTTAAAGTCAACACCTCTGAGGACAACGACCTTTGGCTAGCAATATAAATGGGCAAAAATCTAAAAGAAATCTAAAAAATCAGTTGCATCTATAAATTAATAAATTTGATGTGCCGAGTTCCTAACGGCAACTCACTCCAACTGTCGCGCTGGGGACTGATTGGTTTGTTGCGGCGCGCTCTGCTGGCTGGGCTGAGGACTTGACGGATGAGAGTGTGCACGGTATAAAACAAAAAGAATAAATATTGTCAAAGTAAATAAAGCAGTAATTAGCGCTCATCTGCTGGGAAGAAATTAATGCAGTCATTTTTTTGGTTGCTTGTATGAGCTGATAGGTAACGAGCTACACGCCTGTGGCAACTTGACTAACTATACGGATAGCACTGCATAGTTGGCTGTTGATTGCCAACTCCAACTCCTCGACACTTGCTGATAGAAGGAACCGACGCTTCCCGTTAAGATCTATTTGGTATTGACGGGATCGCACCGCTTTTACTGCGACTTGGGCGTTCTGCATCTCCAAGAACGGCCCAATCGAGGCGAGCTACTCAAACCTTTTCAAGCCCTCGCCACTGCACCAGCCTGCGCCAACGTTACATGAGCTGGCGCGGGGCAGAACAACTTTACTGCCACAAAAGCACTTAGTGATCCATTTGCAGCTATTCTGACGTCAAATGAACCTCATCTCTAGCTAGCCAGGCGTGCCGTGGAGCCTCGCTAGTTGGAGCCTGGAGCGGTCATCAGGGTGATGGAATGCGGAAGAAAGCTAGATGAGCTGGCCTGCCGTGGTTGTAATAAATATCTATGTAGGCTCTTCTGCACCCAAGCGCACCGTTTTCTCCCACCATCGCCAACTGTGCACAATAAGGCTAATAAACATAACCACAATGGCACCTCAGATTCTCGTCGTCCTGACTAGCGCTGACAAGATTGTCAAGCTTGACAAGCCCACTGGCTGGTACCTGGTAAGAATAGCAGCACTCGTGCCGACCGACGAATCCCAAGTCCCGATGTGAATGCTTGGGGAGCCCGACAACATCCGCTAAATAGCCTTGCAGCCTGAGCTTGCCCACCCGTACGATGTCCTCTCCCCCAAGGCCGAGCTCGTCTTCGCCTCCCCGCACGGCGGCAAGGCCCCGCTGGACCCGGGCTCCGTCGAGGCCTTCAAGAGCGACGCCTCCTCGCAGAACTTCCTCAAGAACAACCACCTGTGGGAGCACACGGAGCTCCTCAAGGACCTGAACGGACGCTCCTTCGAGTTCGCCGGCCTCTTCTTCCCCGGCGGCCACGGCCCCATGTACGACCTCGTCGACGACAAGCACTCGATCGCGCTCATCGAGGAGTTTGTGCAGGCCGGCAAGCCCGTCGCGGCCGTCTGCCACGGGCCGATCGTCTTCGCCAACGCGCACGGCGCCGACGGCAAGCCGCTCCTCCAGGGCCGCGAGGTGACCGGCTTCACCAACGAGGAAGAAAAGGAGGTCGGGCTCGCAGAGGCGATGCCGTTCCTGCTGGAGGACCGGCTCAAGGCGGTCGGCGCCAAGTGGAATCAGGCGGACAAGGCGTGGGGCGAGAAGGTGGTGGTAGACGGGCAGATCATCACGGGCCAGAACCCGGCCTCCGCTAAGGGTGTTGGTCTCGCTCTTGCTAAGGCGATTGGTAGGTGGTTTGTGGGGGGCTTGATGAACACAGACACATGCTAACTGACTCTAGGTATCTAATTTTGCCCGAGATTTGAATTTTTCCGATGGGTACTTACCATACAAAACAGTCGACGATGATGATGATGTAAATTGTACTGCCTGAATGGCATCATTTTCTAGTAGGCTGCGCATTACTAGCTAATACGACTCGCGCATTTTGTATACCGATGACTTGTAGGCTTCCATAATGTGAAGTTGAGTAGGGACGTTGTCTGGAATAGCGGACAGTTTCAAAGTGCTGTAATAACACATTTCTTTTGTTGAGCCTTTTCTTTATCCCACTAGTTTGAGCGGCCTTTGATAACGTGACAAGGCGACCTAGGATAGCGTTATTAACAAGCCGACCCATGATAACGTTGACAAGCCTGTGCCAGTCAGCTATTGCTGGCTGCCGGGACAGTGGCGGGGCCGGGTGGGCAAGCTTGGTTCAGTGACTTTCACAAGCCAATTGTAGCCTCTGTAATTCTTTCTCGGTGCCATCCGTGCATGCAGATCAGGAACCTGAGGGGTTTGAGACTATATTAAGCCAACAAAAACAATAAAAGCGTGAGCATAAGTGGTTGGGGCGGACAAGACGACAAAGCAATCCCCGTGGGCGGGGAAGGTACCTCCATATGTAACTACAGTACTGTGCCCAGCTGACTGAAATAAGGAAGGAGCATCGCTCTTTCTCAGACCTACGATACATTGTCCGAGCATCGCCGAATCGACAAAAAGGAGAAAAGAAAAGAAGAAGCAGGAAAAAATGGCTGTCAAGGGGCCGGTCCGGATATCGCAAAAGATCATTGTACCATTGTGCATGGTCATGATAACAGCAGCTCTTCTGGCCTTCTTTGAGCGGCTTCCAGTGCGAGGTCCGAAGGCGAGGGTCTTTACCACCAGTCGCATGCCGGTAGGGCGAATCCTCCATCTCCAATCCCAAACAGCCTATACAGCCACGACTGACACAGAGCACAGACGGGCGAGCACTTCTTCACCTACCGCCAACGCACGGCGCCGATGTGGGCGTACCGCAGCCTGCACGCCGTCCCGGCCATCATCTGGAGCGTCGGCATGCCCCTCCAACACGTCGACAGCCTCCGCAGGAAATGGCCCGCCCTGCACCGCTCCGCCGGCTACGTCCTCCTCTCCATCTCCCTCCTCCTCAGCATCACCGGGGCCTGGCTCTTCATCGCCAAGCACGCCTACTCCCACGAGAACCTGCTCCACCTGCACAACCTCAACGGTCTGTCGCCCGTGCCGTGGCCGACGTTCGAGGTGACCACTTGGCTCGTGGTGCCCTTCTACTGGCTTACCATGTACAAGACAGCTGCGACAGCGCGGGCGAGGGACTTTGCGCGCCACCGCAGGTGGGCTGTCATGCACACCATCTGGGCCTCCGTCATCTCCATCGAGAGGGCCAGCCTCATCCTGCTGTACGCTGTCGGGGTCGCCATGGCGCTGCTCCCTCAAGCGGTCGTCCACGACTTCTTCGGCGTGGGGTATACGGTGGAGGAGATGGCCGAGGCGGAGCTCAGCGTCTTTGCGTTTGCCAACATAATCGCCTTAGCCACCGCGCTCCTCTGGCTCCGTTATGAGTTCGGGCGCGCGGGGGGCTCTGAGACCGCTGGAGAGAAGGCCCCGGTACCGGCGGAGAACAAGCGCGTCAAGAAGGGGAAGTAGATGTGTGTTTGGAGTTTCGCAGCAACTACAAATACCGGCTGCAATTTACGCGAGTCTTTGGAAAAACTAATTCGGTCAATGAGTGACCAGGTAGGGGCCGACGAGACGAAACACAGACACGAAACACAAGCATTGGCTTGGCAGATGGAAAGAGCGCAACGTATTTCAACCATCGGAAAATTTACATCTAATAAGCCTATGGAAATCTTTCCAGACACCCTAAATCCCCCGCTTCGCTATCACAGTGACTGAGTCTGAGTGAATCAGACTAGACACGGAGGCGTCTCTTTCGGCCGCTGGCACTCCCACGACCACCCCGGCCGCCATCACCGCCAATAAAATTGTTGCCAGGTTGACCAGGTTGACCAGGTTGACCAGGTTGACCAGACTGACCGGGCCGGTCGCCGGCCGCTCCGCCCGCTCCGCCCGCTCCGCCCGCTCCTCCCGCTCCACCTCGACCACCGCGGTCGCCCTGGTTCTGGTTCTGGCGGCCACCCTGGTTCTGGTTCTGGCGGCCACCCTGGTTCTGGTTGTTGCGGTCGCCCTGGTTCTGGTTATTGCGGTCGCCCTGGTTCTGGTTATTGCGGTCGCCCTGGTTCTGGTTGTTGCGGTCGCCCTGGTTCTGCCTGTTGCCACCACCCAGGTCGACATTCGGCGTCTCCTGCGGCGACGGCTTGGTGATGACCTTGGACCCCAGGAGCGCCTCTACGGCCTTCAAGTTCTGGGCGGCCTCGTCGGAGCCGGCCTCCTGGTTGGCCTGGACGGCGACGGGAAAGTCCTTCTGGTTCACCTGCACCTGGTCCAGGACGGGCTTCAGCTGCTGCGCGGTGGTGATGGTGTTGGGGCTGTTGACCGTCGGCTCCGTGTTCTTCTGCTGCACGGCGAAGCAGCCGCCAAAAGGGCCGGCCACGGCGTTGTTGCGGCAGCGAACGGTGCACACGTTTCCGGTAGAAGCTTTATTCCTGTTAGCTCGTCTTCTCTCTCTCTTCGCATGATATTTGGAGGCAACTCACCACCAGTGCACTTGAGGTCCTGAGGCATCTGCACGCGAATGTCAAAGGCCTGCGCCTTGGCCTGCGACAGGCCGTTGACACCGGGCACGTTGTCGAGGACCGTCAGGTTCTGCGCATCCAGTTAGTCATCCTGGACAAGCAAAGACTCCCTGGCAAGTGTTACACACCTGGAGGTTGAGGCCCGTGTTACTCGTCTGATCAATGTCGCAGAAGAAGGGGCCGGCGCCGTCGGCGTTGACTTGGTGGAGAGTGACGACAATCTCACTGCCAGCCTCGACTTCGGTGACTGCGCCTGCTGCCAGGGCATTCTCCGTGTTCTCGCCGACGTCAATGTTTCCTGTGAGCTCTGTCCGACCGCACTGGTTTGCGACATTGGCCACAATCTCCGCGTCGCGGATGATGGTCGTGTCTTGTTGGCAGGGGTTGATGGTAATGCAGTTGCGGGCAACGGCGGGGTCGACTGACGAAATGTTTTAGAAAAAGAGGATTTGGAAAAAAAGAAGAAGAAAGGAATCGACAATGTTTACCTTGGAAGCCAACACTAGGGGGAGATCCTTGGACACCTTGAGCATTAAGAATGACGGCGTGGCCGGAGCCCAGAGTAAAGAGCGGCGCAGCCGTTAGAAGGGATGCCGTCCAGCGCATCATGATGAAGGAAGAAGAAAGAATAGGAAGAAAAGATGATGTTTTAATAATAAGTAGAGGTAGAATGAAAGTGATTGATCTCCAGGATCTTGGGATGGTGCCACCAGGAACGGAAGAGGATGAGAAAGCCAAAGACGCCTGCGAATGTCAACACAATTCTGTCATGTTTAATGATGAGAGAAGCAACAAGCGTATATATATACATACGAGGCGTCGATAGACACTGTTGCCGACTCAGACAAAGCTCCATGAAAGTCCACCCTTTCAGTATACTCTTTTTCTCTGTTGTTGCAACACAATGCATCGCGGGTGGGACTCGGGTGTAGTGCATAGCTTCGCCGGGTTTCGCAGCCGGACGCTTGAAGCAGCCCTGCCAGTAACAGGACAATGATATATGCTAACATTAGTTTACCGACTCTTTTCGGCCCATTTCGGCCGGCACTGCCATGCCACAGGACATCTGGCCTAAGTCTGTGCGCTGTCTGTCCGCCCATCCATCGCCCAGCGCACTGGCTACCCGCCTGTGGAGGGCGACTCGCATGTGGCATCGCCGTGAAAATTCGCCAGCGATATTATGTCGCTACTCATGTATCCTCTCCATACTTGAGATGTTCTATGGGTTGGTGCTCTGTATAAAATCGCGGTACATTTACCCGCATGGACTTCCCCATGATGGCGCCAACGACGATGCCGCTACATTCACTTTAGGTTACTTTGGATGGTCGGTTGGTTACGCCACCTCAGCCGAACGAGAAACAACCGTGATGGTACCATGTATGTGGATGATCCGCCGCGTGTTTCCTGTCAAAACCTTCCTTATGACGTAGCGAGACAAGTCGGTCTTGGCATGTCGGGTTGCACCTTCGGTATTCGGTAATAAGGGAGCGCTGCCCATCACCTTCGAAACCACCTTCCATCCCATATGAAAATCCGCGGGAAGGAGAGAGCAGGGGGACTGGGACCGCCGGACAGGATTCTTTTTGGGAGCGACGCAAGCATGTTGTTGCGCCAATCTTGAAACGACACGCAAGGTCAGAGGATCATGGCAATCACCAATCACTCGAAACAGCTCGTACACCTACGAGAGTGAAACGGGGGGGGGGTTGTGATGCCATACAGGGTTTATAATCAACAACGGCGCCTCGTTGCGCCACGTTGCTGTCGGAATCCTGTTCCGTGTGGTGAAAATCGAGTTCGTTCCGGTGCTCAGGGGCAGTTCTTGTTGCCTGACTGGTGATATTCGCTAGTCTGGTGTTTTTACGAGGACAACCCAAAACAGGTGTTGAGACAAAAACCTTCGGTGCCGCCGCAAGGACACCCAGCTTATGCGGCAACCATGACTCGGCTGATGTGTGGTGATAGATCAACCGGGGGGTTGCCCGCGATTGTAAGGTGACTGTAGAGTTATCCCTATGGTTATCCCCGCCGACTATGGCAGCCTATAGGTGAGTTGCGGCCCAAACTCATTTCACCCCTCATGTGGGGTTAGAGGCGATTTTCATTCTTGTAAAGGTGATCTTATCTATTTTAGTTATATAATATTTCTATAAGGGATTTTAAGTGGGTACCTCTATACCCCCTGAGCTATGTACCCTCTTTACCTACCTTATTAGTTAACCTTCTGACTATCTAGCTGGCCGACTGACGGGTTGGTTGACCTTCTGGTTGACTGGCTGGCTGACGACTGGTTGGCTGACCTTCTGGTTGACTGGCTGGCTGGTTGACCTTCTGGTTGACTTGCTGGCTCATTGACTAGTTAGTTAACCTCCTAGTTGACCTTCTAGTTGACTGGCTGGTTAACCTTCGAGTTAACTGGCTGGCTGGTTGACCTTCTCGCTGACTAGCTGGTTAACTAGCTGGCTGACTGGTTGGCTAGCTAGCTACCTTGTGGTTGAAAAAAGATCGACTCCTTACTTAGCTGGTCAACCTTCTAACTATAACTGTATTAAGTACCCTTTACGTACGCTCTTAGTGTGTACTTGGAGCGTAAAACTTAAGATAAGAATGCAAATCGAGTTTTAGCCGCAACTCACCTATAGGCTGCCATAGCCGCCCGCCCGCTTAGATGAAGCGCGGAAAATAAAAAGACGCCACTTGCAGAAGATGTGACACATGGGGGCGAATTCCGAAACTGGTTTCGCAACGAAATACTTTAGCACAAAACTCTAAATGCCTCAATAACAAGGTTTTTCTAGTGTCTTGTAGTTAAATTTGGGTTTCAGTAGCGGAAATTGCATAATAGTCAAGCATTTAATCAGGCCATTCACCAGACGAAAAGATGTCAGCCCGGATAACATATATAGCCAGGTCTCCTTGATACGGGCCCTGACTATGCTGCACGGCTAAGATGAGCCGATACTAAATGCAACAACACACCTGATTGAGAAAGAATCATCCCATCTTGCTGTTGATCAGATCATCAGCAACCCAAAAAAGGAATCATCGGCAGGACTGATGAAGATTTCCAACCTGGTATACGCCTCAGCAGTGGCGATTGGCGTCCTTCCTGACCCGGCCGTCGCCAGAGCAGCTCATCATTACAGAAGAGGCATCAGAAGTGAGGATGGTTTACCCAGCCAACAACTTCCTGTGACAAAAGCTGATCAAGATGAGAACAGTCCGCAGAAATGTCGTCTCCAACAGCACGACGGGCAACGTGCTGATCCCCGTGGTAGTCGGCGGGCCGCAGGACCTGTTCGTGCCCAACCTGGTGCGCGCCAACGTGGGCGACATCGTGCAGTTCCAGTTCAGCAACGGCAACCACACGGTGACGCAGAGCAAGGAGACGGAAGGGTGCGCGCCGATGCAGGCCTCGGACCCGACCGCCATCCACAGCGGGCACATACCCTTCCAGGACGGCCAGGAGGAGGTCGGCACATTCAACATGGTGGTGAACTCGGCTGAGGCCATGTTCCTGTACTGCGCGACGGGGCCGCACTGCCAGACCGGCCAGGTCATGGTCATCAACCCGTAAGTTTCGCTCACCCGCCGAAGATGGAACGAGTCACTGACGGGATACAGCAAAAATGACATACAGCTGGCAAACTACGCCAAGGTGTCCCAGAAAACCAAGGAGAGCGTCGACGGGACGACCGTCGCCGGCGGCATCGTGGGCAAGATTGCGCTGGCCAAGGCAGCCTTCATCCCGGCGCCTCCGGAAGAAGAAGAGTGAGCACAAGAGTCGCGTGGTACGTTGTTCTATTTGGCCTGGCGCGCGCTAACGAGATCTGACAAAATTGAGAAGACCGGCACCATCGAAACCGGCACCAGAAAAGCCGGAACCGGAAGAGCCGGCGCCAGCGAAACCGGCACCGGAAGAGCCGGCACCATCGAAACCGAAGCCGGAGCCGGTACGGGCGCCGGTCGACCTCCGCACGCTCGCCGGGGATCGCCGCACGGCGGCTGGGCCGCCCATGTGGTTCGTCATGTCGAGCATGCTGGCCGGCAAGGAGCTGGAGGACGCCTCTGGGGCTGAGGGCGCAAAAGGACAGCGAAACGCAAGCAGCAAGGCGCTGCGCAATTAATAGCTATATTTATATCACGGCTGGTACTATACTTTACTCTACTACACTATAACTCTACTGTTGGATGGCCATGGCATGGGTTGTATATAGATAGCGCGCTGGTTGTCGTTTGAGCAAGGCCGGTCGGTCATCCAGCACTATTGGTCACGTTGCGATTGGGATAGCATGGCGCTGCGGCCGAAACATCGTTGGCGGTGGGTAGATTGAGCGAGATTGAGCGAGAAAGATATCCGGTGCCATTCTTGGTACCTTTTTTATGCCCAAGCGTCATTGCGCATCTTTGGTCCTTGCTACGCTGGCTTGTAAGACACGTGGCCGCGAAAAACCTAGTGTGGCATTTCACCACATTATCCTCGTATTCCGTAACACTAGGATACCCATCCTTCTTTGATTCTTTTACTCAACCAAGTTGCAACAAATTGTTGTGGCTAGTCAGGTCTCCTTTTCGGTGCTTGGTGTGAGCAGCGCCCCAACCACCGCGGGTATCGGGTATCGGCCTTCGTCACTTACCCGAATCCTCACCAAAGTCCGTCCGCTTTTATCTTACCAGAATTTGTCATTGTTGCTCCTCAATAAATAGTGTACATGCTAAGATCCATATATTTAGTTCAAAGTTAGTATTGTTGTTCGTTCAGAGCAGCGATCACAGTGAACACTTTCCTATATAATCCTGCGCTGGTTATATGCAGTAGGCCGTGCGCCTATGGTAACTTTCGCCCACCCAGTCTCAGTTCCCCGAAAAGGAAAAAAGCATAAAAAAGAAATAAAAATGGTAGTTGACAGAGTTCAGAATTCTGCCTAGAAAGCAAAATTTCTTGTCAGACTGACCGTGCCAGTGTCTTGCCATGTCCATCTACACCACGAGCACCTGCGCAGCGTATCTTTCACCCGTCATGGCTCGGGGAGGGTTCCGCGGGATGGTGGCTGTGACAGTACGAATGAGTTGCCAGTATCATATTAGACTTGGCAGTGCTTGGCTGTAACTCTGTGGGTTGTCCACGCCTTGCCAAACACTTGCTCAGGTCTCGGCATCCCCAACGCTAGCACGGACATGGCTCGCCGAACGTATCCACCAAAGAAAGAGTCATCATCGTCAAGTTTGTTGAGTTCTCTGGCCGGGAAGAGAGGGCGTCGGTGGCGAAGCAAATCCCTGCCTTAATGCCGGCCATACGAGCAACATGTACGGATATGGATTCAGCACGATACGTCGCTGCGCTCGCAGCTCCACGGCGGTCGAGCTATGTATAAATCACCGTCCACGTATTCCATATTGAGGTCCATCTAAGCACCCAAAAGCATCACATTCTACAAAATCAAAATGTCCACCACAAAAGACCATCTCGACTTTCAAATACAAGTCGCCGGGACGGCCGACGAGGTCGCCCAAGCCTTTGAGCCCATGTGCCACGCCTTCGGGCACCAGACCCGCGACGGCGTCTTCATCGGCACCAACCCGGGCTGGGACACGCCCGCCGGCAAGCAAAAGGGCGCCGCCCGCCTCGCCGCGCGCTTCACCAACGCCACCACCAACCGTGACGGCAAGCCCAACACCGTCTTCCTGCTTGCCACCGTCGCCGACCCCGCCGCGCCCGGTCTCCGCGCCGTCGCCGGCATGGCCGTGTGGGAGCAGGCGTCCGTCGTGCCCGGCCACGGCGACCCGCCGACCGCCGACGAGGGCGCCGACTTAAGCATCCAGGAACTGTACCCGGACGACCCGGCGCAGCAGCGGCACTGGGCGGCCGTCATGCGCGCCATGCACCGGCAACGCTGGGCGACCGTGAGGGCCAAGGCGGCGGAGGAGCAGCCGGCGCTCATGGTGCTGGACATTTGCGCGGTGGACCCGAGGTACCAGGGCCGCGGCATCGGCGCGGAGCTGGTAAGATGGGGGCTGCGCGAGGCGAGGGAGAGGGGCGACCTAGAGGCGGTCACCGAGGCGTCGGTGATGGGGAGACGGGTGTACATGAAACTCGGCTTTGAGCAGGACGGCCCGGAGACGGTGTTTGACGTGGACGCGTCTGTGAGCAGTGTGCCGCTGCCGTCGATTGTCTTTCTCCGTACGAAAAAGCCGTAAACGAGGCGCAGGGTCCGATGGTGTACAAGAAGGCTCTACGAGAAAGTGCTCAGCCCATCCAAGGGGCCTCGTAACAAGGGCAGTCGGAGGATATATCCAGCCGTGTTTGGGGATGCTGGTCAGGTACATGAGTACATGATGGCATAATACCACGCGTCATTCCTTACTGGGAGGATTTGTTTCACATTTTTATCTATTTACTTTAATCCCACTTAATTCCATCCATGGCCCAGATTAACTCCCTTGTAATACTAAGGCTCCGGCGGGCCGGCATCTCCCTCCATGACCTCTGCGAACTTCCGGGCCGCATCCTCGCTAAACAGCAGCTGTCTGTTCCTCTCCGTCTCGTCCACCTTCTCGTCCGCCCGGCTCTGCATCTCCGCCTCGACGGCGGCCGACAGCGGGCCCAACGCCCTCTAGAACGCCGCTGCATCCGCGTGGTCGACCTTCTATCACGATCTATTATTAGTTACGTACGAAAGAGCAGCCATATAAAGGTGAGAATATAGTAAATAGCCACTAGGGGGGACTTCTCTCCTTTAGTGAGTAATATAATTATAATTATAAACTATCTACTATTTTCTAACTATATTATTATAATCTTCTTACTATCTCTCTTTCTACTTTCTTTCTACTAACTATATTCTTTAATAGATTAATTACTATTATTTAGAATAAATAAAGAATCTATTAGGAAGGTTAAAATAATAGACTATACTACTTACTATATATAATCTACTAAAACTCTCTTACTATCTCCTTATAAAGTTCCTATAATATAATAATAGTTTAATCTAAATTTATAGTTAGTCTATTTCTAAAGAAGAGAGTTAGTTTAATATATATAGAGTACTATTATTATAATATAAGTTATATTTAAAAGATATCTCCTAATAGTAGAATTATTATTTAGATTAATTAGTAGAGATCTAGTCTAATTATCTACTAGAAGTCTCTTTTTTTATATATTTATTCTAACCTCTATATTATAAACTAAGAATATACATAAGGCAGCTAGGAGGCGGCCTAAGGAAGCGACTAGGTAGGAACCTATAAGTCGCCTAATTAGAATATAAGGTCACGTGACTAGATCACTAAGGATTCTAGTGAGCTAGTAGTAATCCTATAGGCATTAGGATTATAAAGATTACTAGTAATCTAGAGTGATCCTAGGAATATAGTAGAGGATAGAATAAATATATAAAGAAGGGGATTTCTAGTAGATAACTAGACTAGATCTCTACTAGTTAATCTAAATAATAACTCTACTATTAAGAGAGTATCTTTTAATATAACTTATACTATAATAACTACTTATATATACTTTATATATTTAAACTAACTCTTTATTTAAAAAGTAGATTAACTATAAATTAGGATTAAACTACTATTAGATTTTAATTAGTCTTATTTAATAAGTTACTTTTAAAATTATAAATAATTAACCTTTATAATATTTACTACTAATAGTATAATAACTAACCTAAATAATACTATAGTATAAATAAAATAGTAGATTAATATACTTACTATTTAAATTTAGACTATAAAGAATACTAATAATAGTACTTTTACTTTACTAAAGTTCTTTAAACTTAACTTATTTAATAGGACTAAAAAAAATATTTAAAACTTTTTAACCTAAGTAAAAGTCTATTTATATATAAATACTATTATTATTAACCTTATAGTTATAAGAGTTTAAACTATAGTCTAACTAGACTAATAGTCTAGTAGTCTAAAGTATAAAGCTAATAGGGGGGGGGGGACTCCCTCCTTATATATAGTAGCCACTTTATTATAACCTCCTTATCTCTTTATTAGGGTCCTATTAGGGCACCTATTAGAGCCCCTATATTATATATATTAAGTATATATAAGCACCTATATAATAGTAAGCTACTACTAAACTCTCTATAAAGAGGTAATAATAATTCTATATTTATAAAAATATAAAAAGGATTATTATATAACTAAAGTCCTTTAAGTAAAGTACTTTATAGGATTATTACTACTATTTAGTATATAAGAAGTTAGACTACTTATAGTATAATAATTAAATAAATAACTTTTTATTTATAATCTAATAGTAAATATACTAGAAGTAGTATATAAGTTTTATTTTTTTATTTAATTAAATTTAATAAATAGTATTAAAAT